>NW_026998398.1:0-241089 GCF_035044405.1 Drosophila montana
TTTTTAATATTAATATTCATATATAGTATGGGATCATACATAAAATTAAAAAGGAATTATCTTAAAAAATTACAAATGCGTAATGTTAAATGTTATGTTAAATTTGTTTTCGTTTACTTTTACAAGACAAGTTGTTGTTTGTATCGTTCATTTTGAGATTTTATCTCTATATATAAAACTGTTTGTCCTGACTGACTGACTGACTGACTGACTGACTGACTGACTGACTGACTGACTGACTGACTGACTGACTGACTGATTGGTGATCAACGCACAGCCCAAACCGTAAGAGCTAGGAAGCTGAAATTTTCACTGTAGCTACCTTATGTGATGTAGGTGCACGTTAAGACGGGGTTTCGGGAAATTCCACCCGCAAGTGTGGAAAAATCGCGAAAAACGTTTGTATGTAACTTTTTTGTTTACCATCCGATCGGCATCAAACTTATTTTCAAAGATCTTTGTTCAAATTCATTTGAGGGGTGTTTCACACTTTTCGAAAAATACGTTCCTCCTTGGTGGAAATGGAGGTCAAAGATTTGGTGGGTGACGTTTCGCGCTCAAATTAATTTCCAGAGATCTATAAGAAAAATCATTTGATACGTGTTTCACACTTTTCGCAGAATTCAAACTTCTTCGGGGGGAATGCGATTTAAAGATTTTTTTGGGCGAAGTTTTAAGTTGTGTCCGATTTGCTTCAAATTTTTTCGAAGTTTTAAGTTGTGTCCGATTTGCTTCAAACTTATTTTCAAAGCTCTAAATAAGAACTTAATAAATACGTATTTCAGCGATTTGGGAAATTCCACCCGCAACAGTGGTAAATTGGCGGAAAACGGTTGTATGAAAGTTTTTTGTTTACCATCCGATCGGCTCCAAACTTATTTTCAAAGATCTTTGTTCAAATTCATTTAAGGGGTGTTTCACACTTTTCGAAAAATCCGTTCCTCCTTGGTGGAAATGGAGGTCAAAGATTTGGTGGGTGACGTTTCGCGCTCAAATTCATTTCCAGAGATCTATAAGAAAAATGATTTGAGACGTGTTTCACACTTTTCGCAGAATTCAAACTTCTTCGGGGGGAATGCGATTTAAAGATTTTTTTGGGCGAAGTTTTAAGTTGTGTCCGATTTGCTTCAAACTTATTTTCAAAGCTCTAAATAAGAACTTAATAAATACGTATTTCAGCGATTTGGGAAATTCCACCCGCAACAGTGGTAAATTGGCGGAAAACGGTTGTATGAAAGTTTTTTGTTTACCATCCGATCGGCTCCAAACTTATTTTCAAAGATCTTTGTTCAAATTCATTTAAGGGGTGTTTCACACTTTTCGAAAAATCCGTTCCTCCTTGGTGGAAATGGAGGTCAAAGATTTGGTGGGTGACGTTTCGCGCTCAAATTCATTTCCAGAGATCTATAAGAAAAATGATTTGAGACGTGTTTCACACTTTTCGCAGAATCCAAACTTTTTCGGGTGGAATGCGACTCAAAGATTTTTTGTGCGAAGTTTTAGATTGTGTCCGATTTGCTTCAAACCTATTTTCAAAGCTCTACATAAGAATGTAATGAATACGTCTTTCAGCGATTTGGGAAATTCCTCTCGCAACAGTGGTAAATTGGCGGAAAACGTTTGTATGAAAGTTATTTGTTTACCGTCCGATCAGTTTCAAAATCATTTCAAATTTTTTTGAGAACATAGATTTTATAACATACGTGCCACGGGCAAGGCCGGGTTATACCCGCTAGTTACATATAATTATTAAATTTGATGCTTTTATTGTTTACAAGTCGGGTTTTGTTTTGCTTGTTTGTTTTCTGCTTAAAACGCATCTTAATTGTTTATTTTTTTGTTTACAATCTGTATTTTTCCTACCTATTGTTTCGAATGGCTGTACGGGCCAAACGTCTTGCCGGTCGACTCAATTGTCGTCGGGCATTACAATTTTTAAATTTTATTTATTACTATTTAGTTTAATATGTTGGGCGCTGCCGGAACTGTTGTTATAGGGTCTTCTTCTTCTTCTTCCCACGTAGGCATAAGGGGCGGTTTGCCTCTCATGCAACTCGTCTTAGTTGCTTAGTATTCCCTCGTAGGCATAAGCGGCGGTTTGCCTCTCATGCTTGTCGTCTTAGTAGGTTTGTATTCCCTCGTAGTCTTCTGGGCACCTTTTAGGTTGCCTGGGCAGCAGATTCTTCTCTGTATTTTGAATATAAGTTTTATTAGACAAGTTCTTTATATGTATGTTGGGAGGAAGGCGTTTTCGATTGTGTTTTGTAAATCTTAGATTGCTCTTCAAGAAAGTCTAGCTCATCGGCTAGCCTCTTGGCATCTTTCCAACTTGGTGGCTTGCTGCTATTATTTAAAATTTTGCATATTTCCGCTTTGCGTTTCTTTATGCGCAGCTGAATGCTACCACGATTTCTTTTTGGTTTTATGTCTGAATTTTTTTTCATTAGTTGCAGCCTGTTCACTGGCTGTTGTTCGTCTTGCCCTATACTCATCAAGCGTGATGCGTATGGACATTGGAACTTTTGACACAACCGAAATACACCTTACTCACTCAGAACTTTGTCTTTAATCTCTCGCTGTTGGTCATTGCAGACATTGTCCCGGGCCGTTGAAAATTATTTTTCGTTTAATTGCTGCACTCCGCTGTCCCGCGCCGTTGTAGAATTTATATTGATGTTAATTATTTATATGATATCCTTTGTTCTACTGCCTCCAGTTGAGTCTGTGTTGAATCGAATTGATGCTTGTTGCTGCTGCCGCTGCTGCACCTCCGGTTTCCAATTTTATATTTTATATTTATTTGCACTATTACTTTTTAACATGTTCGTGACACTTGTCACGGTCGCCATGTTATGGTAAACAAAAAGAAACACACGTCTTGTTTCGTTTGAGGTTTTATCGAGAGTGGTTGCTCTCCTTTATTCAGTTTTTATATTAGGCTTATTACATAGAATATTCTGAGGGAGCTCTGCCGCTAAGAACGTCGGCAGAGAGAGAGAGAGTTGCAGTACATATGTGCCTATGTAGTTATGTATATATACATATATATGTACAGATGGTACATACTCAAGAAGTGCTTACGCTAGCGATCTCACGCTGCGGCCAGTCCGCATAAGTGACGGATCATATTACTGCACTTATGTATATTTATGATTGTATAAACATAGCAACAAAGTGTCGTTATGTTATGAGTTGTTACTCGTACTTTTAAGTTGGGCATATGACCACTTGTTATATTGTATACTCTACAATACTGTGGGCATATGCTCATTTGGCATACAACATACTACAATAGGGTATTTATCATTAATAGTTAGTTCATTGAGATTGCGGTAATCTATGACTAACCGGAATTTTTGCTTTCTAGATGCATCGTTTTTCTTTGGAACGATTATTACTGGTGAGCAGTAATGGGATTTGGATTTACGTATGATATTTTGTTTTATCATATCGCTTATTTGTTTATTTACTTCCTCATCGTATATTAGAGGATATTTATATGGACGCTTATAGATTGGGTCCTCATGTTTTGTTAGAGTTTTGTGTTTAATTGTGAAAGTCAAATTGTCATCTTCATTGTACTGGATATCACGAAATTTATGTAAAACATTTTCAATTTTTGCTTTTTCTTCTGAGTTTAGGTGCTCTAGCCTAAACTCATTGTTTTCTGTTAATTCGTTATTAATAGCGAAGTTAAATGGTCTGTCCTTTGTTGAGGGTGGATCAAGGCACTCTTGTGCGGTCATGTCCTCTTCGAGCTCTTTGCCATTATATCTAAAACAAAAGTTAAACTCTCCTAAGGTTACGGATCCTTGTGCATAGTCTATTTTCGCTTGACATGCTAAAAGGTATTCTCTCCCAATCAGAACATCATAATGATCTGAGAAGTCGTGAATATAGAATTTTTGTTTACTCGGACAAATTTTGCTTGCTCCTAATCTTATGCTTTGTTTTAATTCAATAACACCATTTACGGTGTGAACCTTTAGTGTTTCGTTGTAAATCGGAAAATTTAAGCGGTTTGTTTTCATTAGGTTTATGGTTGAACCTGTGTCAATGACGCATTTTTTTTTTAAATTGTGTTATTCATGACATTTGTATAAAGTGTCGTATTGCTAGGTATATTTTCTAAAGCTAACTTATTTAATATAACAAGATTTCTTTTCGAGATCCTCGATGAACTTACGGACGTTTCCCTGGTAATTCGTGTTGAATAGGCGTCGGAGTAGGAGTTCTTCAAGTGGTGTTTGCACTTTGTATTCTTCAATCAGTGCGTTCCTCAACTCCTGCCAAGTGTTGGCTGCTGTCCTTTGTGAAACTCTCTGAGCATCTCCAGCGACTTGCAATTCGATGGCTCCATATAAGATGCTGTGTTTTCTGGCATCTCGGGTTGGATAAAGATGTAGGATGTAATCGATCCTTTTAATAAAAGCGTTGAGATTTTCTGTTGATCCGTCAAAACTTGGCCCCTTTCTAAGTTGTGAAAGGGCCTGGTTGAGGTGTTGTTCTGATAATTCCATCGTCATAATCTCAGTGTAATACACTTTTTGGTGTTTGATGATTTTTTTTTTTAAATAGTTTTATTTTTTGTCTTTGAGTTTGTGGTTTTTGATCTTTTTACTCTGTTTTTGTACTTTGTACATTTAATTTAGTTTATATTTTGTGATTAATTATTATTGCTTAAATGTTTTTTTTGTGTGTGTGTCTTATTGAAAAGACCCAGTGATAACGTATTGCAGGGATCGAAAGATATGTAAAGCCAGTCGTTATTAACTGTAGAAGCTTCATTGGCCGAAGGGTCAATGTTAATAAACTACTAGTGACACGAAGGTTCTTCTGCGGATACGTATCCGAGAAAACGTTTGTTACACACCGACAACAATTTCGATCGCGATTGAGCTTTAGATCTAAGAATTAATTATCCTTTAGCGATCTTTAATTTTTCCCGACGTATCCTACCGGCTGCGCCAATTAAGTTTAACACGTATAGTTACTTAAAAAAAAAATATATTTCAATTCTGTATTTTCACTAACGGTTACTTCTTATATCGAGTACATTCCTTCATTTGCCTCCCGAATATCAACTAACTTATCTATCTGTTGCGGTCGCTTAGCAAACTTCGTTTTGAGAGAGCTTGAGTCAAAATTGCGTGAAGTTTGAGCTGCGTCAGCAATTATGCGTGGGATAGCACTCTGATGGGAACATTGACAGTGGCGTGATATTTAGGGTTATTTGTTTTTATTCTCTTGTTTTGGCGCTTCCCTGTGCATACACTTGCCTGTACGTGTGTGCGCTGGTGCATATTTCTGCTTGTGCATCGCGCTCTCACAAATTTTGGATGTTGTCTTTTGCTCCAAATAATTTGTTTGTGTACGCATATTTTTTGAACGTTTGCTTGCTCTATTTTTGTGCACTGTGCTTCGTTTCGCTCTGCGCTCTCGGAACTTCTGCTTAATTTTTAACGCCGGTAGAAAATATGTCGTGTTGTAAGAAACCTTGCAAATTCATGCAGGCTGATGATTCTGCTCAGCCGCAACTTGTTTATTGCAGGCTGTGTGAGAATATGATGCATGCTAAATGTGCAGGTCTCGCTTGGCGTGATTGCGACGAGATAGCTGAAATTGCCACGAATGGCTGCGGGGGCTTGTGTTCGTTGTGTCCAGTATGCATCGACAGGCAAATTGATTTCTCCAGAATGTATAATTCTGTGCGAAATCAATTCCCAAAACTTAATAGTGTGGCTAAGCAGCTCTCGAGTAACTTTGACTCGAGTTTCAAGTTTCTTGGCAAATATAAATTCGAGTCTCCACCCAATCGCCGGTTAGAGCCACAATTTTTGCATTTTCCTTCTCCGTCTGTCCAAACAGATACGATGCTTTTGTCCGCGCCTAGCAACTTAGATTTATTTCCAATGCTGTCACTATCACCTTGTCCAAGCGATTGTTCAAATATTACCCCTGTTGTATCCCCTGGAGTAGTCCCAGTAAACCCTGTAGTTGAACCTGCCCCCGTCAGTGTTAGTGCTTTAGCCCCGTCAGCTTCTGGCCGAAATATTGCGCAGATTGTTAAAAGCAATGCGGTGCCTCTTTGGCCCCACCAATCCCTGTCTTACCTTCAGCCCCAGCAGCTCCTTATTTGACTGTTGTTGCCCCTCGTAGGCCAGTTTTTGTGTCCTGGCTTTCGTCTAACAGCACTTGTGAGTCATTGTCAGCCTATATTGCTAACAAATCTTCTGCTAGCGTGTCAATAACCAAATTTAATTTCTCCACTCCTCGTGAAATAGCAATCATTCGAAATTAATGTTTAACATGATTCGTTCCCAATCATTTGTGATCCTCAATTTTGGCCTGATTGTTTACGAGTTTAAGCAAAAAAAGCGAAACCAGCCTCTCACCCTTCCGGTCCCTTCAAACTTACTTAGTCTTCCGTTCTAGTTTCCATTCATTATCAGAATGTCATAGGTCTCATTATTAATAGAATTGATTGGCCGACTCGAAGTGGTGGAAAAATATCTTGCAGTGTCAATGTGGAGCTTTCCTCCGACCACAGTGCTGCCACGCTTCTGATAAACGCTGCCGTGGACAGAAAAGTCGCTGCCGTTGACAGAAAGGCCGCGCGCAAGAGGCTGTTTCTGCGAAGTACTGACTTCGCCAAGTACAATTCGCTGCTGGCATCCATCAATAACGCAAGTCCCACAATCCATTTCCACGATTATATATAGAGACCAATAGAAGGCCTTACACAGGAGATACACAACGCTGCTGTATTTAAGGCTTCTCGGCAAAGCTCTACGCCCTGAACTCCTTCTAGAGACCTGCACCTCTGGTCCCCCGAAATAGCAACTCTGTTAGCTGAAAAGAAAAGATTAAGGCGTATATCGTTCTGCATAGCTTTTGGGATAAGAACCAGCTCAACAGAGCCTCCAAAAAACGCAAGGAGCTGCTGCAAAATCTACGGAGAAACGCCCTGGATACCTTCCTGGAAAAACTTGAGCCTGTAGTCCCGCAACACTACCTAAGGCTGGCCACACGTCAAGTCAAAGGCCCACAATAAGAACAGCGCCATCGTGCTGTTTGAGAGATGCTCCCCAGAAAACAGGGAAGCTACCACAAAATTTCTCGAGACCCGAAATCCAAGCGACGCGTCAAATCCCCCTGTACCGGGGAATGAAGTTGGGCAGGAAATAGCCAAGACGAGGCCGGTCTTCTGATCACCAATCTGGTGATCACGCGTTACCACGGACAAGTACTGCTGTGCCGTTATGTTAGAAGTAAAGCGAGCGTTTGATTGGGTGTGGCCGCATCTTACATCAACAACAGGAATTTCTACGTAAGATGCGGGATTGCGAAGTCCACCCCTAAGGAGATAAGGGACGGCTGCTCTACACTGGGTATACAGGCGTCATATCTGTCAGCCCGGACCAGATCCTCTTGGTACGAACGCAGATGAAACCGCATTTCTAACTACGGCAAATACACCGCAGTACGTGTTCTTAATTGTGCAGTGTCAATTAGTCACCCTGGACAGTTGGTTGAAGAGGTGAAACATCTCTGTCAACCCAGAAACGTCCTCTCATACCACCTTCATGCTGCTTAAAGGAAACTACACCCAGTTTTCGTTTCCGTCATTCCGAATAAAATAACGCCCAAGTATCTAGCCATGACCATGGACAGACGGCTGACATGGCGCAAACATTCTGTGCGCAAAAGAAAGCAGGCAGAGAGGAAACTCAAATAAAATTACTGGCTTATCGGCAGGCAGTCTAAGTTGAAGCTTTGCGTCAAGCTTCTGATTTACAAAACAATATAAAACGTTGCGAATTCTATCTAACGCGCACATATAGCACGACAATGCCACAATACACAGCCAACTAGGTACTCCGTGCGTAAACGAGGATATTGCCAAGATGAGTGAGCGCTACATCGCCAGAATACACAACTTCCCAAACAATCTTGCCATCAACTTGTTGGGCAACAGCACAGCACGATAAGCCTCCAGAGAACATACCCGCTTGACCTCAACCAAAGAGAAGATGTTAAACACCTACCCTTCCACCGCTCCAGCACTCCAACCGCCTACCCTTAACAAACCTTTAGATACATGTAAAATATAATGTGTCAAACATAATTCTTATAGTTTATTATTATTATTTATTGTCTAACCGACCAGATTTTAAATAAAAATATTTTCCCCGATTGCGCACTTTTACGAGGGGTCCCAATTTAAACCTCATAAGGCAAGAAGCAGAAAATACGATTATACCTGTTTATTATTATTCTGTGGAGACCAGATGTGAGAGCAGAATTCAAGAATGGGGCGAACAAAATTGACACAGAGTTTGAATTCAAAAATAACTCCTAGATCCTTAATATACGTTAGTATACATTGCAACGGAATATTGACGATTGTATAACAGACAAGATAAGGTGTAGTACGATTGAAGGTCATAATCATACACTTTTAACAATTTCGATTTAATTAATTGGCCAATCACTAAAGATGCATAGCGCACAAGTCACCTTGTAGACGAGAGCAATGTAGAATGAAAGAATAAGTTTCACGTCGTCCGCATACAAAGGTATCCCCTATGATATAACATAGGGGAGATCGTTTTTAACAACAGTAAAGAGAAAAGAAAAGTTTCGAGGTAGTCAACCTCAGCATGACTCATTGTGTCCTACCACTACTTTCACTATCAGTCTCTTGGTATTTTGCTTCGAAAATTTGCATCCAGCCATCGTCTGCGCTGGCACCAACTCTGTTTCTCTTTGCTTGCCTTCCACTTTTTAGTGGTATAGTATGTGCCGACGCGTAACGGTAGACCACACAAACAAGATTACGACTGTACAATCACTTCAAGTCTTATGTGATATTTAACAAAGAAATGTAAAATTAAGTTAAAAGTCGAATAAAGAACTAAAAGTTGAAATCAATTGTTTTCGCCCATGTTCATCTTCTGACAAGAACCTTTCCTTCATTATTGTTTTGACGCGAAATGTCCATCCATGAGCGGTGGATCTTGTGATTAACGCAACAAATAAATGTACACAAAGATCTTTAAAAATGAGTTTTAAGCCGATCCGGCAGTAAACTGAAAAGTTGCAAATTTTCCAAATTTTCAATAAAAAAAAATTAAAAAAATTGTTGCCTCAATAGGTACCGAACTCGTAGCATACCACACTACTAGCGACCGCCTTTATTCAACAGCCAAAAGTATATATTATATATATTGGTATATTCTCAGAAAGACAATTGGTTTGGCGATAGCTATAAAATAAAAGATATTTTATATATGTATATACATAAACTATTCAGAAGCTTCATGTCAAATTTGGTGACTGTAGCTCTTTTTATTTACCAAACTTGCTCAAAAACAGGATTTCTATATCGATTCTTATCGAATGCTTGGAAACGAGGGTAGTTATCAATTATCGGAAACAAAGTCGTACTGTGCGAGCGCTAGGAGGACCCACGTTCAATATTTTAGGTCTCCTGCTCTTATGGATTCTGAGATTCTTGCGTTCATACATATGGACGGACGGACAGACGGATGAATAAGCAAGGCTAGATCCACTCGGCTTTTTATGCTGATAAGGAATATGTATACTTTTGCGGGTCGGAGATGATTCCTTCTGCCTGTTACCTACATTTGTTAAAAATTTTATACCCTTTTTACTTATTTTCAATGCGTTCAGGGCATAAAAAGTTGGAAATGTGCATAAAAGTTCGAAGAATCTGTAAATTTTGTATGATTTTGGCAATGCAAGCACAAAGACAATTAGGTTTTTAAATGACCTTGTTGTTGTTGAACATCTGCAGACTGATCTCAATTTTTTTGTAGCTTATTTTACCCAGTCGATGTGTACTGAGTCTTTGAATTTCAAATAGTATAAAAAAAAGAAGAGCAATTGATTTAAAGCAGCTATCAATAATTTAATCCAAAAGAGTTGAAAAGCATTAATCGCAAAGTCAACTTTTAGTCGAAGCTTAAGCCGTAAGGAATCAGGTCGAGCAACGGCTTGAGCAAGGCAAGGAGCATTGTTCGAAAATCGTCATTAAATGGTGCTTGTAAAATTGTAGTGGTGAAGAAGACATATCCCAAGCTACGATGTTTAGCTTCAGGATTATTTTCCTATCCCCATGATTGTAGATGTCCTTAAAAAACAAGCTGTTCTTCAGCTGAAGACTGCATAGAAACACCCGAGAAATCTTAGAAGCAGCTACCATGTATGACCTGTAAATTAACTTTTTTACAAAAATATTAAACGGAAAACTCCAACCATGTCCGGAGTAAAAAGACATTACAGGCCGAGTCTAAGCAACATAGTTAAGTTTTAGATAAAAATAAGTTTCGTTGCTATCTTCATGGAGTATGCTTCAAGCTGGTGATAGGCTGTGTCGCGTATAAGCAGACGACAAAAAAGCAGAACGTACCAAGAGAAGGGTGCTATATGTGAAAGATATCGATTACGACATGAAGCACCAAGCTAGAGAGAAGTTGAAAGATGTAGACTATCTAAGTCATTATCCAAACAAAAGATGTACTCATGGTGTCAACAATGTTGTCCGTACGATTAGGAAAAGTCTACCACAATGATGATCACATCAAACAACACAATTTTCCGACAAGCATGGCGGCTCCGCTGCTTCTGACCACTTTTGTATGGTGTCTCTGGTTTTCTTTCTACAATGTGTGGAGGGTGCGAAATTTTTAAAGAAGATATACTCTAGATACGACACCAGTTACTACGAAGAAGAAAAATTGAACATCGTACAGTCGACAAGCATTTGCTGAAAAAGTACCAGCTCAAACGATTTTACCTCACTGATAAATTGACAAATTTTGCCATTCCCTACGAGACCGCGCGGGAATAAGAGACAAGGCGACGGCAAGTCTTCGCATTCCACACAACGACGCAGCTCAGCTGCGCTTCGGATATCCTCTCGGGCAGCGTTGTCAGCGCCCCGACGAGACATCTAGACATACGAGATTTGTCGAAAGCGAGTGGAGGTAGCAGCAGCCAACTCTAAATATTGTTCTCCAGCTCCTGAAAAATCGCTTCACGGCCGTGGTTGCTATTGAGGGGCGATTGCTCGCTGTCATGGTGTCATAGACAACAAAACAAAAACCATTTAGAGACATTTTGGAATATATGAATCTGGGTCACCCGGCGGAAGGGCTAAAGAAAGTTGTCACGCAGATCGTATTGCTGTCCGCCTTGGATGATTTTTCGCCATTCTGGAACAATGCGATTCGGTTTCAACTGGACTACCCGGCACAGAGTGTAACATGACAAGAGACGGCAACCAAGCCGGCAATGGCCACCCTGTTAGAGCACGGCGCGTCACACAGCAAAAACGATTGCTAACGTAGGCCTACGAGTCTCAGGTTTCAGCTCGTTGCATTCGGACGTGCGCGCTTGACAAGTTATTTTCGCAAGTGATCAACACAATCTCTTTACCTCTTTATCTCTTTGTGCTCTTCTTGCACTATTTTTAGCCACTGCTTGCGGTGGCGGCAGCTTATCGCGGTACTTTACCTAAGATAAGCCAGACTTAAACGGTGCTTAGTTTGCCCCTCGCCCTGCGCGCTGCGCAAGCGAGAGGTTGGTTCCGCTAATTCTTATCTTTTGATCTGGAAAAGTTGACGACAATTGCATTATTTGACTCTAAATAATAACAATTGAAGGTATGGACATTAACTCATGGAATCAGTCGCTACCTAGTAATAGGCAAGCTGTACTGGAGGAGATGAGAAAAGCAGCTGGGGTAAGCCCTGAAACTCTACGCTCTCAAATCCGCGATAGCGTAGCATCCATTTCTGCGGAAAGCAACAGCTTATTGCCAAGTCGGGTGATAACTGGGCCGACAGTAACAACAAGCACTGATACCAGCGTTACCTGCACTATCTCTATGTCGCAAGCAAGTCTGACATCTATATCTACGTATACTGTAGCGGCAACTGTGGGGCCTAACATTTCCTCGACTACGTCACTTGGCAACACATTGGGTGAAATCTTGTCAGCAGCAACTCGTAAGACGAAGTGCTCGTTTCAAGACCGTGGCCTGCCTGCTAATAAAAAACATAAAGGAGTTATAAACACTTCTAAACCTATACAGAAAGCTAAGTCGAAGCCCGCTGAGCTGCACAAGGAAGTAGCCAAAGACACGGCATCCACCTCGACTGCAGCAGCACTGAGTAAAAACCGTTTTGCAGCTCTGGACGAAGAAGCGGACAACATGATGGAGCAAGGATTGTCAGAAAGCGCTTCTGACGACGAAGATGAAGCTCGTGCTGTTGGCAACGGGAACAAACAATCCTCAAAAACGCTCTCAAAGCCTCCAGCAATATGTGTACCACAAGTCAACAATCCCTCAGGCATGGAACAAGCACTAGACTTGTGCGTGGGTGCCAACAACTATAGCATTCGCACCTCTAAGTTCGGTGTATCACGGATATACACCGCAAACTCTGACGCTTTCCGAGCAGCTGTAAGACATTTGACAAAACTTAACTGTCAATTCTGGCACCATCAACTTAGGGAGGAAAAGCCTTACAGGGTTGTCGTCAAGGGCGTTAATGCCAACGTCCCCAAACCACAAATTGCGCAAGCTTTTGCTGACCAGGGTTTCGAAACCCTCAATATATATTGCCCAAGAAAGGCAGATTGGCGTAACGTTCAGGTCAACGAGACAGACGATGAAGCGACGATCAATTACAAGACTAGGCAAAATCAATTTTTTGTCAATCTAAAACAAGGACCCAATGTGTCTAAGGCTTTGAAAATTACACAGCTCGGCAGATACAGAGTCTCAGTGGAGCGTGCTCCCCGCAGAAAAGAAATTCTACAATGCCTGAGATGCCACATCTTCGGTCATTCCAAAAATTATTGTCTTCAGGACCCAATCTGTGGCAAATGCGCTGGTTCTCATATGACTGGTTCTCTGCTTTGCACGAGTGAAAATTTCCTGTGCGTCAACTGCGGTGGTGATCACGCGTCGACCGACAAAGACTGCCCCGTCAGGATTAATAAAAGCAAAAAAATGAAACCGATCCCAAGGCTCCATGATACTGGCAACACTGCCAGGCCAAAACATAACCAAGGCCCTTCACGTGGATTCATCCCGGCTGAGACTGTCAGATGCAGTATGTCTTACGCCGACGTTACTCGGCCCAAAAGGGCGCAATCTGGTCCAAATGCTGACAAGCATCTTCAGCGAGAATCAAACTCACTGCCTGACAAGAAATTGGACGCGCTGGAGAGCTCCATACGGGATCTCAACTCCAGAATGGACCAATTATTCAAGTTGGTTCAAGAGACTATGGAGGCTAACAAGGCCTTCCGAGAATTGGTCCAGGTTCTCATTTCAAGTATCCAAAAATGATGCAACCGATCATTAAAATCGGATTGTGGAACGCACGGGGACTAGTTAGGGGCTCTGGAGAGCTCCGGCTGTTTCTTAGTGCAAATAATATAGATGTAATGTTTGTCACAGAGACACACATGAAAGAGGGACAGCGTGTCTTCCTGCCAGGCTACTCCACCTACCATGCCTTCCACCCCAGCGGTAACAGCAGAGGTGGCGCCACAGTCATTGTGCGCTCCAGCATGTGCCACATTCCACAGCCCCCCATCTCAACAAACAACATACAGCTAGCAAGAGTGAATCTGCAGACATCGGAAGGGCCCGTCGCACTAGCATCTTTGTATCTTCCTCCCAAAGAGCCTTGTACTAAAGCGGAATTTGAATCCCTGTTTGCCATGCTAGGTAACAAATTCATTGCAGGTGGTGACTACAACGCCAAGCACTCATGGTGGGGCAACTCAAGAAATTGCTCCAGAGGCAAAATATTGCAGGATGTAGTGGCGAATGATCGGTACCAAATTCTTGCAACGGGTGAGCCTACATTCTACTCATCCAACTCCCTAGTGTCAACATCAGCGCTAGATTTTTTTGTCATTAATGGATACGCAATGAGCAGGCTTAACGTGAAAACGCTTCATGAGCTCTCTTCGGACCACACACCACTTATAGCTGATTTACACGCCACTCCGATAAGCAAGTCACAGCGCTCTTGTTTACTAGCACGCGGTGCTGATACAGAAATTTTCAGGGCCCATCTGGAGCAGCTGACTGATCTAAATATGGAAATTCAAGACGCAGATGATATTGATAACGCAATCGATATTTTTATGAGCAAGCTGAAAGATGCTGCAACAAGAGCTGCTCCTAGGAATCAACAACATCTCCATGGAGATAGATCGCCTCAGCTTCCTTCTATAATCGTTGAGCTCCTGCGTCTCAAGCGTAAAGTAAGAAAGGAGTATGCAAGAACAGGAGATGCCCGAATCCAACAGATTCACAACAGGCTGGCTAATCGTCTTCACAAAGTTCTGGCTCGCAGGAAAAGAATTCAAATTGACAACATGTTGGAAAACTTGGGTACCGATGTCTCTACTAATTACTCTCTGTGGAAAATTACTAAGAGATATAAGACATTGGCAACACCGAAATCGGCTATTAGGGACCCTTCAGGGAGCTGGTGCCGCACTAGTCTTGACAAAACGGAAGTATTTGCAAACAATCTTGAGCAACGATTCAGGCCGCACGACTTTGCACCTGAGAGTCACTGCAGGATAGTTGCGGAGGCATTGGCAACACCGTTTCAAAGCTTGCCTTCAGATACTGTGACACTGGACGAAGTGAAGCAGCTGGTGTCAAAGCTAAAACCCAATAAGGCACCTGGCGAAGACTTACTCGATAACAGAACCATAAGACTCCTACCAGATCAAGCACTGTTGTTTTTGGTGCTTATTTTCAACAGCGTCCTACGTGTGGGATACTTTCCGAGAGCCTGGAAGTCGGCAAACATTATTATGATCCTCAAGCCTGGAAAGCAACCAACTGATGTGGACTCTTATAGGCCGATCAGCCTTCTTCCTTCACTGAGCAAAATAATGGAGAGGTTGATTCTAAACAGAATGCTGGATCTCGAGACTGTTACCCTTGCGATCCCTAAATTTCAATTTGGATTTCGCAAGCAGCATGGCACTCCAGAACAGCTGCATAGAGTTGTCAACTTTGCGTTAGAGGCCATAGAGAAGAAAGAGTATGCGGTCGCTGTCTTCCTGGACATACAGCAAGCTTTCGACAGGGTGTGGCACCCTGGACTTCTTTACAAAGCCAAGAGACTCTTAACCCCCCAGCTGTTCCAGGTTATAAAGAGTTTCTTAGAAGGGCGCACATTCCGAGTGGCTGACGATGGGTGCAAGTCCTCCAGTAAATCAATCGAGGCTGGCGTTCCCCAGGGCAGTGTTCTAGGCCCCACATTGTACTCCGATATATTCAGCGGATATACCAAACCATATGGCAATTACCTCAGTCGATAAAAGCGATACGCTAATAGCGACCTACGCCGACGACACTGCGGTGCTCACAAAAAGCAGTTGCATACTATTAGCCAAAAGTGCACTGCAGGAGTTTCTGGACGCATTCCAGGAATGGGCATCGAAATGGAATGTGTGCATAAACGCAGGTAAATGTGCAAACGTGACTTTCACAAATCGAGTGCAGAACTGCCCAGCCGTATCACTTAATGGAAGAGTACTGGATCATTCATTTGCGTACAGGTACTTAGGTGTCATCCTAGACAGAAGCCTTACCTTCGAAAGACATGTCACGTCACTGCAGCACTCATATAGAGCCAAATTAAACAAGATGTCCTGGTTACTCTCCGCCAAAAACAAATTGTCGCTGGAGAACAAGGTCAAAATATACAAGTGCATTTTAGCTCCCAGCCTATTCTATGCCATACAGGTGTACGGTATATGTGCCAAGTCGCACCTGAATAAGATCCGTGTGCTACAAGCTAAGACTTTGAGGATGATCTCTGGGTCTCCATGGTACATAAGGACACGTAACATTGAGCGCGACCTTAAGGTGCCCAAAATAGGTGACAGAATCCAAGTGATTGCCCAAAAATACACGGAGAGGCTAGGAGCTCATCCAAACTGTTTAGCTAGACGCCTAAATACTGCCTGTCACCGTAGAAGAGTAAGGAGGAGACTCAAACGCCATCACCCTCAAGACCTCCTGAACCGGGTCTTGACATAAATATCTCAAACTAAAATTTAGACGATCTCCCCAGTATCACCCCTTAAGCCTCCACCTTATAAGTTATCTGTAATTCATTGTTATGTTCTATCATAAATTATTTTGTTATTTTTAGTTTAATTTTCTGATTAGTTTAAGTTGCCTTGCAAGGTAGCAGCACACTTATCTTGTTAATAAATTTCATTATTATTTTCCAAAAAAAAAAAAAAAAAAAAACGTAGGCCTAAAACATCTAACATCAACTCTTCCGAATTGAAGCTTTGGGCACAACAAATCTAGAAAGAGGAGCTATCACTGCTCGCCAAGTTCATCACAAAGTTCAATCTGAAAAGCGGGTATAAAAAAAAACACATAAAATAAGGCACGTTTTTGGCTACAATAAAGTCTTCGTACACTTAAACTAATTACTTAAGAAGTCTTCTTAATAGGTAAATAACTTCAAACTAATATTTGGTAGGGTATCCTCTATTTTTAATGACTGCCCCAAGCCGATTTGGCATGGACAAAACTAGTTTTTCGTTGTAAAATTAATCAATTTTCGTACACTCTTCTTTCAACACCTCTATTAGCTTGGATTTCGAGCTAATGTGGTGATTCCTGACCTTATTTTCCAACATCTGCCAACAATGCTCGATGGGATTTAAATGAGGACTTTGGGGTGGCGTCTTGAGGAAGTGTGGCGTATAATATGCCAGACACATTCGCGTATTATAACCCATATGCTTGAGGTCATTATCTTGTTAAAAATAAAATGAGCTCGATACGCTCAATTTTCCACGCTTGACCTCAAATTTTTTTTTTAAATATCTATATATAGACGATGGTCCATCACTCCCTCAATTATTTCCAAGCTGCCGACGCCACTTGCAGCCATACAAGCCCATACCATCACTCCACCACCACAATGTTTAATTGCTTTAATAATATTTTTTGGGATATATGCCTCTCCAGCTCTTCTCCACACACGAAGCCATCCATCTAAGCCAAATATATTATATTTAGACTCGTCTGAGAATATGACAAAACTCTGGAGGCGCATTTTGGTACTCTTTTGCGAAGTCCAAGCGTTTTTTTCTATTGACAGAGTTCAAAAAAGGTTATCGTCTTTTCTAATTTTAATTTGTGCTTATAAATAGATCCGAGGCAACCATTCGCTTAATAGCCAACCGATCGCTGTTTGTCAAACTTTGTGGGCGGCCAGATTTTGCCATATTTTCCACACGCCCCTCATATTTGAATGACAGATTGTACGGTGGAATAACTGCGACATATAATTTTCGCAATTTCTGCATAAGATTTTTGTTGCTTGTCGTGCATATTTTAAACTAGACGACGTTCCTCAATGCTTCAATATTTTTAAGGCATTTTGAAGCACTATCTAACCACGTAATAAACAAATTTATAAAAAAAACTTGCTTCCAATAATGGCTATGTACACATTTAAAAACTACCGTTACCAATTTTTTCATTTCGTATGCAGCTTAAGTGCTAGGATTGTATGGTGTACGAAGACTTTATTGGAGCTAAAAACGTGTTTTTTGTGTTTACTTTTATATTATTAAGCATATTGAATACATATTTTTTTTATAAAATAAAGTTAATTAATAGATAAAGAAAACTGTATTTAAACTATATTTGTTGCTCTTCTGCAAGTTAGTTATTTTCGTTACCAAAGAATATCTTAGTCGCTGAACGAAGACATTATTGGGACCCTGTACCAATGGCCAAGGAAAGTTTCGAGTGCACCGCCTTCAGTGACGCCTTCTTTCAACGCATTCTAAGCCTTATGAACAGCAACCAAAGCATATACATATATGTACGCGGACAAATATGCACGGTACGCAAGCTACCAACGATACCCAAGAAGTTAGGACAATGCTTATGGTCTTCAGATGCCGTCGGTTCATCGCAAACTTCTCCATTGTAGAATGAAAGTGGCAACGAGAAAAATCTTCGGTATTAGCGCAGACTACGCTGAGAAATTTTCGTCACAAGCCGTCACCAGCGATTATAACCTGGAAGCAGTTTTTACGCAGTTAATATTGGCCATTCCTATGAAGAATCGTCGAGGGGTTGTGTCACAATCATCGATGACAAAGATGCCCGTGCATAGGTCTAGATCTGCCTGAAATATCTCCTCAGAATATAATAGTATTAGTTTGTTTCCAAAGCGATTATTTAATGTTGACCTATCCCACCCCAAGACAGGACAAATCCTAGGTTCCTAGATTCCACGTTTTTCTTTGGAAAAAACTTGCCTTTTCCCGGGGCGCTCTCATGGCTGCATCATGTAGATTCTTCAGAACCCAATTTATGTGCTCTTCCTTCTTTTCCGAGAAGTATATTACATCGTCAACATAAACGTAACTAGTTTTCTGGATTTGTTCTCTAGACATCGTCTTTTGCTATTTGAAAGATACTGGGAGCATATCCGTTGCTTACAGAAAAAGGAGAGGTGCCCCAAACAGAAGTTCAAGGCCGAACAATTAAAGACAGCAGCTAAGATGCTGGCTCACCAGGCGCAATACCGTTTGCAAAGCTGTGCGTAGATATCGGTGCAATCAGGGAAGCACTTCGATGATGGTATTCTTCGACAAATATACAATCCCATGGCTAGATCCACTAGGCAATTAATGGTCACCAAGAAAATATATATTCATATTCATTGTGGGGACGGAGATGCTTCCTTCTGCCTATATGCATACCTTAGCGCAAACCCAATTTACCCTTTTTACTCAATGTTCCCAATGCTTTTAAGCAATTATTTTGAAAATAGAGCCAAGAATTACAGAATTGGTTTTTCAACAACAAATGGTTATAATGCGTTTATTAATCGAAAGATATATTTGGGCTTATAACGTTATTTGGCTGTGGCTCAAAACAAATTCTTTGTTTAACCTAAATCAACAATGAATGAATAAGTGTGTGAGATTAAAGAAGAATACGCCTTTTATACCAGCTGTTATAAGTCCAAGAGAGGCTTAGCAACCTTTTTTTACAAAGAACAGCTGTTTACGATCTTAAAATGTTTGAATTTGAATGCTTGTTGTAGAAACGTAGTTTTTATTCCGTTGAGATATTTTATTATATTCAGAATTTTATTTGTTGTATTTATTTGTCTTTAAAGTTTTGCGCTAAGTCTATGGATACATATATGTACTTCTGCTGTTATCGGTTAACAGCTGCGTAATATGAGCCAGAGCCAATACATAAAGTGGCTCTGGGCTTGTCTACTTTATAATTGTTATTGTATGCAACAAAGTGCCGCATACTTTATATTTAAATACAGGGTGTTCTGTTAGGGCATATACACACTACACCTCCCTTTTTAGAGAAATAGCGTAATATTATGAATGTGCAGTTATTAAATAAACTTAATTATTGTAAGTTTCTTTTTTTGATAAAAATTTTTTGTGTATAACAATTTTTTTTTGTTATATAAATTAGTAAAGTACATTAAGATTTTTTTTTAATTTAAAAGTTGATTAAAATATATGAAAATAAAATTATAAAAATTTAAGAATATAAAAGATTAAAAGTATTGAAGATATAAAAATTTAATAATTAAAATAAATGTAGTTTATCTGTAAAAATGTTGTTTTGGTTTTTTATACCCTGAACTCATTAAAAATGGGTAAAAGGGTATAATGAATTTGTGCAAATGTATGTAACAGCCAGAAGGAAGCATCTCAGACCACATAAAATATATATATTCTTGATCAGCATCAATAGCCGAGTCGATCTGGCCATGTCCGTCTGTCTGTCCGTCTATCCGTCCGTCCGTCCGTATGTATGAACGCAAGGATTTCGGAACCTATAAGAGCTAGAGACTAGAAATTTTAGCTGTAGGTTCTCCTAGTCCATGCGCAGATCGAGTTTGTTTCAGATAATCGATAACTTGCCCCGTTTCCAAGTAATCGATAAAAATCGAGATCGAAATAATGTTTTTTGAGCAATTCTGGTAAATAATCAGAGCTAGAGTCACCAAACTTGACATGTAGCTTCTAGAATAGTATATATATATATATCAAGTATATTTAATCTTATAGTTATCGCCACCTCCCCGCTACCACCTAAAAGCTATAAATCGTGTTAGTAAGCCAACTTGTATTGCCTATCTAATTAAGCCACAATTTAAATGCAATTGCCATTTTGAGAATACACGAATTTTTTATAGTACAATAAGATATACTACTGATAATTGCATCAAGATCGGTTAAGAAACACGAAAAGAAAATGTGTTTTGGCCGGCAAACACGTGCAGAAAGCAGCACGTGGGGAGCTCCCGACTAGAACCTCTTACTTGTTGTTATTGGAAATTATATTTCCAATAAAAATTCCTTCGTCAATTTCTCGATTTGAAATTAAAACATGATTTTTTATGGAAAGTATTTTTATTTGACGGACAACTTCGGATCGTGCTGGTAGTATTGTGGCATTATTGTCACAAGTGTGAATTATTGGTAGTTTAATCGGATAATTTAGGTTGTTCGGACGAAGTATTAAGGGGTCATTAGTTTGTGTAAAATCTAATTGACAATTGTATTTTTTAATAAAATCTATTCCTATAATGCCGTCACTAGGTATTGGGAAATTTTGTTCGACTAAATGGAAGTCGTGCGGAATGACGTATTTACCTGCAGTGAGCTCTACAAATGCTAAACCTTTTGAAAAAACTGAGCCTTAACCAATTCCTGATATTTGAGTGGTTATGTTATCATTTATGTGTTCGAATGTATCGACATTTTCTTTTAATATTGAAATGTCTGCACCAGTATTTAGTAACAAGGTAAATGTTTTACCTGTACTTTCATTATAAATTTTTATGAATATGCTTAAGTTAAGATTAATTGTGTGAACAGTTTTATTTAATGGTTTTGAATATCTGAAGGGCCTTGCTGGTTTTCTGAGTTACTGTGAGTAACTCGCAAGTTATTATTTCTATTATTATTATTATTTTGGTTGTTACCTCGGTGGAATTGTTCCTTCCTCGGTTGTAAATCGGGGTTTTGTAACCCCGAGAATTTCCTCTGAAATTTCCTCTATTGTTGTGATTATGATTGGGATTATAATAACCTTGACCATTGCCTCTACCTCTTTGGGTATTACGGTTATTACTACCTCTGTAATTTTTACCTCGCTGGTATAATACTGTGCTTGCACTTTGAGTCATTTCAGTGCTGCAATGGATGTATTGACCCATGGCATCATCGAAAGTGTTGAAGTTTCCTGCTTCCAGTATAAAACGAAGCTTTTCATAATCACAATTCTTTGTCATGGCAGCTACAGATTCTTTTGTTGCTAATTTTTCCGCATTATCGGGGCCTAGGCCGTCGTCAATATAAGCTGCCTCGAGTTGCGTATGCAAGTTATCGATTTCAACTGTATATTGGGCTGCTGTTTTGCCTTTTTGTTTTATGTTTAGCAACCTGCCTTAATTACGTCGGTTGAATCACCTTTGACGTTACCCTTTAGTTTAGTTATTATGGCAGAGATTGCAGTTTCATCTTGTAACTTGTACAAGATTGGTCCAGCTATCTTTGATTTGATAACTTCAACGGCCAAATCTTCTTGGTTGCCTTTTGTTCGTTCTATGAGCCTTAAAGGTGTTAAGAAACGATTTAATGACAGTTCTTTACCGTCAAATTCTAGGACCGTAGACGAAATTTGTCTTACGTATTCCCTGTCTAGGGCTACCTGATCCGGCATGGTAGACTCTGTACTTTCTTCTTCCTTAATGTCGCTATCACTATTTGTATCTATGATTGGCTTCGACTCGTTAAGATCTTGCAGCTGGCTTGGTTCAAACCCTCAGGGTGAAAATAGATCTTCTGGTACATTGATTTCAATGTGTAATTTTGTGTTAAGAGATCTTACAATTTTCAGACACTGTATAAGAGGTTGGTTCGTTAACCTATCTTTGAAGTTATTTACAGTCTGTAATATATTGTTGTACTGTGTGATTTTTATGGTTATAGGTGAATTAGAGTTTCGACTTTGATTGTTGCGTGTTTGTTGACACATTTAAAAGACTTCAAATTTGTCTTTAGAATCATTTATTTGTCGCGCTATAACATTCCATTCCATTACTTTTAATAGTACATATTTATATAATGCTTTGTTTTAATTCTATTTCTTTTTCTATTTCTATTTTCAATTTATCTGTGCAATCGCACCGTTAGTATCGTTGCCTGTCCCAAAATTGGGTGGTCTTCAGTATGTATTTTTACTGTGACGTATGGCAACGTACTAAGTACTATTCCTATTTCTATTTTTTTGACAATGTCTTAATGGGCTTGTATTGGTGTCGTAAATTCCTGTTCGAATTCATAGATTGTGATGAATTCGCTGTGTAATCGCAGTACATTTAGTTCGCGAATACGAAAATCTGGCTCATCTCTATATGTGAGCCTAATAATTGATTCTATTTCTGTAATAGTTCGAACATTTTTTTGGAATTTTAGATTTTATCTAACTCATTTGCCCTACTCAAGTAACGTTTCTTAATTATACCCTGAACCCATTAAAAATGGGTAAAAAAGGTATAATGTTTTTGTGCAAATGTATGTAACAGGCAGAAGGAAGCTTCTCCGACCCCATAAAGTATATATATTCTTGATCGGCATCAACAGCCGAGTCCGTCTGTCTGTCCGTCCGTCCGTCCGTATGTATGAACGCAAGGATATCAGAACCTTTACGAGCTAGAGACTTGAGACTTGACTGTAGGTCCTCCTAGTGCCCGCGTTTGTTTCCCCCCCCCCCCCGTTTGTTTCCGATATTCGATAACTTGCCCCGTTTCCAAGTTATTGATAAAAAAACGATAGCGAGCAATTTTGGTAAATAATATGAGTTAGAGTCACCAAACATTACATTTAACTTCTAGAATAGTATATATATATCAAGTATCTTTCATTTTATACCTATCGCTACCTCCCCGCTACCACCAAGAAGCTATAAATCAAATTAATTATCCAACTTGTATTGCCCATCAATTTAAGCCACTATTTACATACATACATATATGCAATTGACTTTTTGAGAATACACAAATATTCTATATTCTATTCTACAATAAGATGTACTGTAGAAAATTTCATTAAGATCGGTTAAGAAACACAAAAGTTATGTGCGCAAGTGTTAGCAGCAGCAAGTGCAAATTCCAAGAAAAACATTTTTGTTTGTAAAGATATCTTTATCAAACTCTGCTTTTATCAGTTGTACCATGTACCATCCTATTAAGATCGGACCACTATATCATATAGCTGCCATAGGAACGATCTGTCGAAAATTAAGTTGTTATATGGAAAATTTTTTTCTTTTTCAAGGTATCTTGACCAAACTCGGCATTTATTAGTTTTACTTTGCTCCTCATATATATGCAAAACCCTATTAAGATCGGACAAGTAAATCATATAGCTGCCATAGGAACGATCTGTCGAAATTAAGTTGTTGTATGGACAACTTTTTTTGTTTTTCAAGACATCGTAACCATACTCGATTAATAAACTGTCATTAACTATTTTCCCTGTGCGTCTTACATACGGGCAAAGCACTATGAGCAATGTTTTTTATATCCTGAACCCATTGAAAATGGGTAAAAAGGGTATAATGTATTTGTGTAAATGTATGTAACAGGCAGAAGGAAGCATCTCCGATCCCATAAAGTATATATATTCTTGATCTGCATCAACAGGCGAGTAGATCTAGCCATGTCCGTCTGTCTGACCGTCCGTCCGTCTGTCCGTATGTATGAACGCAAGGATCTCAGAACCTATAAGAGCTAGAGCCTTCAAATTTTGGCTGAAGGTCCTCCTATTCCCCGCGCAGATCGAATTTGTTTCCGATATTCGATGACTTTCCCCGTTTCCAAGTAATCGATAATCCTTTTTTGGGTCTAAAGTATCCACACAAACTTTGACCTTATATTTTGATACACTAGACTCTGTTGAGGATACTCCACTAATTTTTGTGGTCGCCCTCCATCTAGGTAACTTTAGTATCTGGACTGCCTTCTCAGATATGATTGTCTATCACTATCAATTAGTGCCCGCAATATTTCGGATTCCCCCGCAGATGAATTTACCATGACAATTACTGTCGCTAATAGCGCTTGCCTTTAAGCCACACATGTGTTCACTTTTTCTCTTCTATCAAAGTGTGTGGTGGTATTTGTTGCATTTTGCACATAAAATTTCACTCGTGCACCACTTGGCACTTGAATGTTTTAGGCACACTAAACATAATTGTGCCTTTCTTGCGGCTTCTGCCCTTTCTGCTGGGCTCATACCTCTAAATTTAAAGCATAGTAATGCATAATGCCCTGCTTCTTTGCAAATTGGCCAATTTTCCAAAAAGTCTTTATTGACTTTCGTTTTTTTCTCCTCATGCTTCAATGAGCCTAGAGCATTGAACCTTTGCTCTAAATACTCTATTAAGTCAGACAATTTTTGATCTTATTTTGTTCTTTTAACATGATTTTCATATGATTGCAACGTTTCTTTATTAAACTGGCGAATAATCATGTGTGCAAAAATTACATCAACGTCTTCTGGTAAGACCGTTTTCAATTTTATTAAATGTATTGATTCATTAATTGAATCAATAAATGCTTTAATGTGCTTTGCTGAATTACTGTTTAGTACTGGCAACTCTATAAGGCTATTTAATTGTTCGGAAAATATTTTTCGTTTGTTTTCATAACGCTTGGTTAATAATTCCCAAGTCGCATTGAAATTGTCAGCAAATGCGACACCATGCATCTTGCTTCTCCTATTAATACCGTTTTTAAAGAGTTAAATTTAAGAGCTGAGCCCAAATCCTCTCGTGATTGAACCAACTCTGTAAACAACTCGACAAGAGATCCCACTCTTTGTAATCCCCATTAAAGGTGGGTACCTGCATTTTCAGGAGCATTGGTAGCTCCTCTGTTATGACATGGCAACACCCAATTTTTTGCTGACACAAGTCTTGAATTTGTTCTGCTAGTTCTGCTACCATGTTCTGTACGTCGAATCCAAGCGTTTTAATTTCCCTAAAAAACATAACGTTGCTGTCAAACTTTTCTTTAAAGAGTTGTATTTCTTTCCAAAGAAATGCTATCTTTCTTCTCCTCAATCCAAACATTTTACTGTTGTTTTCCCTAATGTCCACCTGCGTTTCCTCTAAATATTTGTTCAATACATCTACCTGCCTGTCGAACTCATGGGCCCTCTTCTCCATTGCCTTTGATTTAGGTATTGTTCTATCTTGGCGAAATGGTTTCGCCCTCTCTTCTGGCATTTTGCTATATAGGCTACCTGACAGTTTTTCTTTAATTTTGCCTAAAACTGTCATCAACACACATCGTATTGTTTCTTATTGAAGTAGTCGACTACTTCAATTTTGCACAATAAGCTGTGATGGGCCTGAAACTACCTTTGCAGTTCTCCATTTCTTCTAACTCGCCCCCTTGACCACCTTCTATCTCTCTAATCCTTCCCACTAATTGTGACAGTTTCGTCAACAATTCTATAGTTTTGTCTGACAACATAATTTTATCAAAAAAATGTTTGTTTTTAAATAAAAAGTTCTTAATTTTAATTAATTAATATTTCTTTTAATTTTTATTTTTCAATGGACTGTATCTATTTATTAGTTATTGCGAGGCGATCTTGCCGCCGTTATCGCATGGGTGCGCCATATGTCGCACTCTAATTTTATTGTTTATGTGTTTTACAAAATTATTTATAAAAAATCCTGCAGACGGTGTGGGTAGTGGGAGGAGTACTTCTTAAAGAGTCTGCCCTCTGGATGGGCCTTGATCACCTTCAGCAGGGCTCTGTCAATCTCTTCCTGCAGTCTGGTCTTCTGGACCGCTCGTCTTTTTTGGGGGTCTTGGCACCAGATTTTCCTCCTCGGCCTTTCGACGACGGACGTAGCCGTCGTTTAGCTGCTTGGACCCCTTCTTGTTTCCGTAGCGCTTCTTGAAGAGTTTTCCCTCTGGATGGTCTTTGATCACCTTAAGCATGGACCTGTCGCTCTCCTTTGCTGTCTGGTTATCTGTTCGGTGTGCTGCTCTTGTCTGCACCGATCGATAGTTTTGTGGTTTGGGGTGCTGCTCGTGGCTGCACCGCTCGAAATCTATTGATTCGGCGTGCTGCTCTTGGCTGCACCGCTCGAAATCTAGTGGTTCGGCAGGCCGGTTTCCGGCACCGCTAGAAGGTCTTTGTAAACAAGCGTGCCGAAATGCCGGAACTGCTCGAAGGACCTAATGTGAACGAGTCTGTTCTGATAGAGTAAGATACTGGATTATTCTTACGAATCCTAGGTCTTATATACTAACAGAGTGTCTTATTTTAGATCTGCTGTCGATGCATTATCGGCAGCAGCGGTCATAAATTAGTGCTCCTAATTTGGATATTTTTCTCACCCTTGCTACTTATTATTCTAACCTGATATTTCTTATCGTAGGTCGCTCTTAGAATTTTAAGCGACTGCAAGTGCGCTATCTATTTTTATGCTGCAGGCTGCAGTTCTACAATATGGTGTGAGATATATTTTTACCGAGGGTCAAAGTGAGACTCGGTGCAAGTGTTCATGTGTGAACATTTAGCATGTCTTTTATTTATTTAAAATTTTTGGGTTTAATATTTTGGATTTTTAAAATGTGATAAAATCCCGCACATTCTGTAGGTCAAGTGCCAACAGCTTAAGTCGATATTTTTTCAAAAGTAATTAATGAAAGTATTATTTGTAATTTTAGTGACTTCTTTGAAAATTGCAGAATTGATTTGATTTTGCTTATTATTACTTTGAACGAGTTCATTGATTTTAGGTTAAATAGTTATCATGTCATCATGGTCTGGTGTTCCTGTGATACATATAAATATGGTACCATTTAAAAATGGTATGTTGGGAAAGGAGTGTTTGGTTAAATTCAATTCCATTGTTATTTCCCTATCAATAGTATTGTTTTTGTCTTTAAAAAAAATTTAGCTCCTTTTCAAAAATAGTAACGTGAAAAACCTTTCCGTATGTTTTGTATAAGAAACGATTATCTGTATTCTCAAGTTGGACACAGTCATCATTTGTATAATTAATTATATCTGAACCGCAAATCGGCAATAAAACAGATAAGATACATTAAATGTGCATGCTAACAATAAATAAAAAAAAACATAAATGGATTAGAATTTAATTTTACCTTTACGAAGAATATTGTTTTTTTTTACTTTATTTCCCAAGTCTTCTTGAACTACCTGTTTTTTGTATTTTTGCTGTAGTTTGTTTCGCTCACCATGCTATTTCCATAAATTATTATCTACTTGGAACTGTTTTGGGGACCTTTTTTTGTTATGATACTGTTGGGATATTTCTAGTGTGCCTAAGATGCACATAGAGAAAACACACGTAGTGGTTCGGTTAAACGTTTAATAGAAACTTGAAGCATGAGTACAAATCCGAACAAGTAATCAATTACAGAATGAGTACTATGCTAATACTGTGTTGTCAGATTATAAATATGCTTAACAGCTTACAGTAACTATTTTAACAGATACCACTAACCATACAATGCATAGACTTGTCAAACAGCGGAATAATCGGATACCGATAAATCGTCAACGACTGAGCCCCATGGGTGTCCGCGACCATTTTAGTGTGCCCAGACAAAGTAAGACTGCTCAGAGTGGCAGCCGAACGCCGGACTCGAAAGCCGAACGTTCAGTATGAAGCCGCATCTCGCTCAGAGCACAACGTTGCTGCGGCTGATGCTGTTTCGTAATATATGTATGTTAGTATTAAATCTTTTCAGCCCAAATACATACATATGTGTATATACGTGTGCAGAGTGTGCCTCGCTCACACTTATTGCTTTGCGCACTTGTGTGCATCTCCTTCTCCCTGCATAGCTTCTCAAAAACCCCGAGATCTACAAGCATACAAATGTTTGTGTTGTGTGGATGTGCGTACAAGTAGACCACGGCGTTTGTCGCGAGCCAGAGATTTTTTCTTCAATTGTCTGCCCTTTGTGTCTGTGGTGGCAAAAGGCACACACATTCAATTGCTCTATCATGTATTTCTTCGTCCAGTCAGGCATAATGAGAAGAATCTGATATATTTATATTTATTAAAAACTTCAATGACCTAAATGATATATTTATATATTATATATTATCTTTTTTGTTTACTGTGGGGACCAATTTTGCTTAAAACTAAAAAAAAAACTATGTCGTACTTCTGCAAGGGTAATTCTTCGTCGGCTTGTCGAATAATTTAAGAAAAGACCAAAAATTGAAAATGTTCAATTTTTTCGACTTGCTACTTGTACACACGCACACTCTTTCGAGTAAGCAGTTGGGTGACATTATTAAAGGGTTTGGCCTGTTCATGTGCAAAACTCCTATTTTCTATGCTTGTTGTAAGGGTAAGGGTACCTGAACGTTGGCATGTGTGCATGATAACTTTTTGGGCCTGCCAAGCACACACACTTTTCTATATGGATGGAAGCATTTATGCGTTCTTGTGCGTGTAGGTTGCCTGCCTGCCTGCCCAATGCAAATTTGACCAAATTTGAAGTTTTTGGCATTTCTAAATTTCGAGCTCTACACACAGACACACACACAAAAATGTGTGCGAATGAGCCGATCAAGGGTTTGTCGTGAGACAGAGATATTTTCATCAATGGGTGCGTAAATTTGGGCGACGGTGGGCTTGCGGCCGCGTGAGGCACAAATGTGTGAACAGGCAACGAAAACAGGTGAACCGCACTTGCCGCTCGTTTGCACTTTGATATGGAAAAAATGAAAATGATCTTTTAATGTATTTTTCGACATTGCAAACATTTTGGGTTAAAGGGTTTTATGGCAGGCAATAAACGATAAGAATGTGCAGCATGCGTCTGTACACGGCAGACATCCCCACTCCGGATGAACTACACGAGTTTCCCACCCCAGGAAAATACTTGATGGCCACATTTGCCGATAACGTGGCAATATTTTACTCCGCCCACTGCGAGTATGAAGCCTCTGACGGTGCCCAGGAATACATCCACTTACTTGAGAGCTGGACACGCAGATGGAACATCAAGCTCAATGCGTCCAGCAGTCTGGATAGACGGTAGCCCCCTTCACCCTGGCAGAAGCGCCAAGTATCTTGGAATTGTGCTGGATAAGAGGTTTCTCTTGCGGGCGCACATCGACGGCTATCTCAAGCAGTGCCGCTATAAGATGGCCAAGGCCAACTGGCTACTAAACCCAACAGCCCATTGCCACTTCGCTGCAAACGGGCAGTTTACAACGTCATGGTGGCTCCAACTTGGAGATACGGTATTCAGGTTTGGGACATTACATCTCGGACAAATCGAAGTCGGATTCAGACACTCCAAAACTTGGCCTTGCGCCGAATTACCGGCGCTGACTGGTACGTCAGAAATTCTACCTTGCACAGAGACCTCAAAATGGTGACCATAGACAGCCAAGTCGGAGCATTCGCCAACCGGTACAACGAACGCTTGCAGCGACACTGCAACCGGGTAGCGAGAGACCTCGCTGGGAGGTGTGTAGTCAGGAGGCTCAAGAGAAGATCGTTCAAGGACCTCCGCCAACCACGACATAGGAGACGCCCCAGAGTCCCCCGACTACCTACGTGACGTTGCAGCCTTACTCAAAAAAGCCGCCTTTGACGTTTCTCCACGATAAAGCCTGAACACTCAAACAGGCTTGGCGTAATATCACCTAAGCCAACTTTGTTGTAATAAAAATGTATGCTATTTTGGATTCAAAACAATAAACAAACAAAAAAAAAAAATAAAAAAAGAATAAAGTATAGAATATTTGCGTATTCTCAAAAAGTCAATTGCAGATATGTATGTAAATAGTGGCTTAGATTAATGGGCACTACAAGTTGGATAATTAACTTGATTTATAGCTTTGTGGTGGTAGCGGGGAGGTGGCGATAGGTATAAAATGAAAGATACTTGATATATATATATACTATTCTAGGAGCTACATGTCAAGTTTGGTGACTCTAGTTCTTATTATATACCAAAATTGCTCAAAAAACAGAATTTCGATATCGATTTTTATCGATTACTTGGAAACGGGGCAAGTTATCGAATATCGGAAACAAACGATCTGTGCAGGCCCTAGGAGGTCCTACAACTAAAATTTAATGTCTCTAGCTCCTATAGGTTCTGAGATCCTTGCGTTCATACATACGGACGGATGGACTTGGCTAGATCGACTCGGCTATTGATGCTGATCAAGAATATATATACTTTATAGGGTCGGAGATGCTTCCGTCTGCCTGTTACATACATCTGCACAAATACACTATAACCTTTTTACCCATTTTCAATGGGTTCAGAGTATAGCAATGATAATAATTAAATCCGGATTTCAAGATAAGAAATAACAAAAATGTACAAAACACAGCACTTCTGACCCACTTTGTGAAAAGCATTAGCTCAGAAAACTTTAAAGAGACAACAACACTATAACAAACGACATGTATTAGAAAGCCGACACCGAAAATTGCGCTCATTTGTATAGACACCTAATGAACTTAGAATGTCATCGAGCGCACGTTGAAATATTGCTGGCTTTCTTCAGACCAAATGGGAGTCGTGTAAGCTCATATTTTCCTGTATTAACGGAGGATTTCAAAGAAATTTTCAGAGCTAGGACAGAGAAAATCTTCTTATGACCTAGTTGAGCTTGTCTGCTATTGTTACTGTATTGAGCTTCCTATTATCGATAACCATTCTGAACTTTTGCTGTACGGAGGCATCTGCTTTTTTTTAAAAAAAAATCCACACCGTCATCCAATAGCTCTTTTACCTTGTTTACCTCTTTTTGTTTGTTTACCTCATCCTTTAGGGACAAAGGGTACTGGTAGAATTTAGAGTGTACTGGTGAATCATTCGTGGTTCTTATTTCTGCTTTAACGTAACGTAAGTTAATTTCTCGTAAGGGTTGGAAAAAAGTTTCTGTCTTTTTAAACTATCGTTTCCTAAGATGGCATCGAACGATGTAAGTGTGTGCGACATAATCTAGCATATATTTCTGAGTGGTTAAACAGATTAGCAACTTTGTGGTGTATAATGAGTACACTATAACCTATAGTGACTGCTTTAAAGCTTTCTTCGTTCGGGATCAGGTAAAAACAAATTTTGGTTGAATATTGTTCCTGCTTGAACCTGTATCTATTAGTATCTTGAGTGTTTGGCCGCTCCTCATTTAACACTCAAAATATGGTAATGAGGAGTCCGTTATTCTAAAAATTTAATGCTGAATAGTCTATGGTATTGCTGTCGGTTTCCCCGTTTTCGTTTGATTTTTCGGTATATTCATCCAAAGTGTACTCGTACCCCTCTTGGGTCTCGTACTCTAACATAGCTTGTTCATATTCTGTTGGAGTGGTGCCATTGTCGACTTTACTTTCTTCTCCGGTCTATAGTTTAAATGTCTATTGTCTCTTGTCAGTTTGGGTCATAGGAATAGGAGGTCTTTTACCAGTAGGTAAAAGGTCAAATTATGGTCTATTTATATAATTGACCATTTTTTATCGGATGCTTTGGTCAACTTCCATAGGCTCTGGCCCTGGATGTGGTTTAGGTGTCATTGACCAAAATAGGGCGGTCTGTTGGAATTGTTGGTATTGAGAATTTAACCATGGAGTGGCAGACACTTGATTCTCGACGCGCGCAAAATTTGTTTGTGTGGGGTTGGGTTGGTATAGCTTTCAGTATTGTACGTGGTGCTGGTACTGGTATATGTTCAGGAATCCTAAAGTTCGGATTATGGTTCTTATTATTGGCGTAGGCTGTTCTAAAAGTTTGAATCTCTAGTTTTAGGCACAAGTGTAGAGCCGATGGTGGCTCTTCGGGCTCCTTGATTCCAAGCAAACGGGATAGGTCTCCCCGTAAACCTCGAATGAGTGTGTCTAACGTTTTGTCCCTGTATGATTTTGTCATAATTATCTCTGCCTCCATATCCAAATTCATAGAACCGATCTTGTTTAGTTAATGACCAGTATTTGTAGACGACTTGGTAGAAGTCTTCCATGTATTGATGACTACTCTGCCTTAATGTAGTCATTTGGTATTCTAATGTGCTGATATCGATTTTGTCCGCGAAGTGGAGAGGCCACTTCATATACAGTTGCAATTATTGATCAAGAAACACGGCTTGAGGCATCGATGTGTCTCATCTTTAAGCCTGATCGATGCACTATTATATAATTGTAGTGCCAATTTTGAATATTATTCCTAACAAATAAACACGTCATTTAGTTAAGGATTCGATAATAACAAGAACTTCGAGATCGCAAGCTGGGTACTTTTCTTCGAAAGGTTTGGTTTTGCGACTTTTATACTGGTCTGGATGAAATAAACCATCTTCAAAACTCCTTTGCAACATAGCTGCCCCATAGTCCCATTTCGACCATTAACTTGCAACCTTGAATTGCTCAAATTCAACTTGATGTTGATCATTGAATTTAAATTTGAAATCTTTGCGTAACAAGTCAAATAATGATTTATGACGTGATTCCAAAGAATTGTTGAACAGGTTCTTTATCTCTTGGTATGGAATAATCGAGTTGTCTTAAATTATGTATCCCAAAAACAGCACTTTAGTCTGCAACAACTTGCAGTTGGTCCAATTTATGCGCAACCCATTTTTTGAAGCCACTGTCAAAACTCTACTTAGTTTCAGTACACCCTCGTTAATAACCTTACTTGGAATGATAACATCATCCATGTTTACAACTATGTAAATACTCTTAACTAAGTTGGGCAAATCAGCCATTGTGAATTGTTTAAATACTGCTGGGGAGTTTGAAATTCCCAACGGTACGTACAAAAACTCATATTGACTGGTCCGAGTAACAACGGAAATGTATTTTTGCGAGTCTGCATCTAATGTGAAAGAAACCATTGGTCAAATCAAGTGTGGTAAACACCATCCCGAGACTTTTCTAAGACTGTGTCCATTGAAAAATTATCTCGAACAGATTTTTCGTTAAGATTCCTATAGTCGTTTCTGCCCATTGCAAAGAAGCAAGGAAAACCACTGGAGACGCAAATTCTAATACGCTTGGTTTGATAATCTTCTGGGCCAGCTGATTGTCGGCATTTTTTTACTATTGGTCCACTTTCTGATCAATTCCATATTTTCTACACTATGTGTGTTTAAGCTATTTTCTTGTTTTACCGCAATTTGAAATTTGCAGTTTGGAGCGCGATGCCCTAGCTGTCCGCATTTAAAACAAATAAAAGAAACTTTTTTGAAGTCTATCTTTGACGATGCTCATTTCTAAAACTTTTTACATTTACATTTACAGTCGACTCGACTGATTGATCTCCTCTGTTTGTGTGCGACCAATTCTTGCTCTTTTGTTCCCTCGATTTGAAATTTCAGCTGTCTGATATCCCTGCCCGGGTGCAACATTGCTTTGTTTGTTCCATTATCAGGAATGCCAGCGAAAAAAAATTCGATTAAACTAGCGTCATCCAAGTTTATCATCATCATTTTGCCCTGGGCTACTTAGTGCTGTTGTAACTGAAGTAACAATCTATTTTGTAAGTTACGTTTTACACCGGTCGTCTGCAAACCAAGCTCGGATAATTTTAGTCGCAGGTCCGCGACTCTCAGTACCGTTATCTCCTCAATCTACGTCGTTACAGCTGCAACAATATTTTAATTATTAAGTGTTGATATTTTCTGATCCTATTGCAATAAATAACCTGCAAAAAAGTGATATCGATAAGGCTTATATGTGTGATTTCAGATAAATCGAACAGACTCCGCTCTGCTTACGTCGACTTTCTGCACATGCAAAATTTAATTCGTTGCCTCTCGTCATATTTACGCGCTGTCGACCATCGATCGGTGCTCCCGTCTCTATCACACGCATTACGGCGCATATGCCTTATGCTTCCGTCATTTTTCGCCGAGTTTGTCGCTTCCTGTTCGTTGCTTCTGCTCGTTGCTTCTACTCGTTGCTTCTGCTGCCACTAAATTTCAAAACACCATGAAATTCTGTACTAAGCTTGCTGTGTCTTCGCTCTCGCTGCCTTCGACGTTGTTTCTACTGTCGCCGAATTCCAGACCACCATGAAATTTTGCATTGAGCCTGCTGTGTTTTCCACGCACGTCTCCTTATGACAAAATGTCAAGCCGCAACTTCACAATTAAATACACCAGCAGTCAAACTGTATTAATTGTTATTATTGTACATATGTCAATAAAACATCCCGGCTGAGCACCCAATGTTCGGCGATAACGTTGCTTTATTATAAAAATTATTATTAATGTGATTATTGAATTAACTTAAAATAATAGGAATGCGGCTAATATGTAGTTTTTAAACTTTTTAAAGTTACAAAAAGTTAAGTGCGTGCGATGCTTATGAGCTATTGGTACCTACTGACTCTAATTCGTTAACATTCTGAAATCGTCCGAGCGATCTCTGCTTATTTTCAGACGATACGATAAGAACCGACAGCCACTGCGCGCTAGACGTTTATTATTATAACCTACATACACACAGAATTTCTTGCGCTTGCCACTTACTTCAAAGTGTTTAGCTAATATGATTTAACAACTAATTCTTAAATATAATATCGATTTTTATTGATTGCTGAGAAAAGAAGCAAATTATTGATAATCTGAACAAACGCAGATCGCGTTGGCACTAGAAGGACCTACTTGAAGTCCCAGCTCTTATAGGTACGTAGAACGACTCGCTCGTAAATTAAAATAAGAGTTTGATATTTTATTATTATTATTAACATTTATTGGTTAATCCGTTTGTATTCACTCATGGGTACTTAAAAACGAATCCTACAATGTACGCTTAAACAATTATGAAGCCATCGAATGATAACTTAGCGCGTTCTTCAGCGACCACCAAACGCGCATATATAGAAGTCGGTAACTCAGCGCAAACATGCAGAAGATCGAAATACTTTGATACACTGGCCGTTTACCGGCCGTAGTGCAGAGTCAGCAGTGCAGAGTCGGCGTCTTCTGCCGGTGAGTGTCGCAACTAAGTTGCCATGGGATGCGATAGCCTAGTCGGTCTGGCTGCTGCTGCCTCCTCCCTCAGTTAACTGACGGACATCCTCGGGCTTCCGTATGAGCGTTTTCAGATATATGTTGCAGATTCATGAGACTCAGCTCGTGGAGTAAGGACAGGCTAAGGTGTTCTCGATATTCGGTTACATTAATCTGACTGACGCGGATACCGCTGGTATTTTCCTTAGCATTCCATAAAATAAAAGAAGAGTTTTGTTAATTGAGATCTTGTCTTGATTATTGAGTGCCTTCGTTGATGGCAGCTGGGCAGCCAGGATGAGTGTACAAGGATTCCTGAAATGAGTTGCTATCTTCAAAATCTAAAATTCTTTTGAAATGCTGAACCAGATATGCGTTAATTATACCCGGAAACCATTAAAAATGGGTAGAAAGGGTATAATGTATTTGTGCAAATGTTTGTAACGGGTAGAAGGAAGCGTCTCCGACCATTCTAGCCATGTCCGTCTATTTGACCGTCCGTATGTAACATACCATGGATTATCTCAGAACTTATAAATTAAAATCAAGTATCAAGTATCCCCGCTACCACTACATTGCTATAAATCAAGTAAATTAACTAATTTATGCTGCCCACTAATATAAGCCACAATTTAAATGCAATTGACTTTTTGAGAAAACACAAATATTCTATAGCACAATAAGATGTAGATACTGTAGAAAATTTTATCAAGATCAGTTTAAACACAGAAGAAAACGGTAAAGAAAATGTTTTTTTGGCTTTTCTCGTATTAGCAGCAGCAAGCACAAATTCCAAGAATTTCTGTATACATGCACACACACATTCATGCGCGTCTGCTTTTGTAATCTATCAACATCAATTCATGCAATTGCGACTGTATTGTTTTCTGTGCTGCTATTTTAATTGGTTTTTTTTTCTCATTAAGACTCAATTATTGGTGTAGCTGTTAGGTAGAGGCGGCGGTAAGTAGTTTCAATTCCGAAAAGTTTTTGGACTTTCGAATTTACGAAATTGGCTATACCCATCGGATATGGATATAACTTTAAATACACCGGCTGTTCGGTTGATAGTCACGGTGTTGTGATTAGAGGGAAGGGACTTTTTTGAGTCTTCGAAGGCGTTTGACCTTGCTTTGATCATATTTCCAAAAAGTTCCCACATGGCAATGGGCACAACCAAGTCATCGACTTGAATGAAATTTACCCATCATCGTGCGTATGTAGCAGATCCTATTCCTACAAAACTGTCTTCTTCGTTCAAATGCCCTGAAACCCTCTTGTGCAACAGACTGACAATCCTGATCATCATTGCACTGTTCCTTAGACTTTTAATTTATCTTTTGACTATGAGTCGACCAAATTTTTCACCATGGCTTAGAATCGTCGTTTTGAGATACTTGGTTGAGAATTTGTTTGAGGGGACTGACAATCCTAATCAATTAGACATTTAGTTTATCTTTTGACTATGAGTCCAACCAAATGTTTCGCCATGGCTTGGAATCGTCGTTTCGAGATACTTGGTTGAGAATTCGTTTGAGGGGTTGCCCTGTCTTTGTTTTTACCATTATAGTTTATATTAGATTGGCCATATCCTTGGTTTGTATTGATATCGTTATTTTAATAACGCGGATTTGTGCGTTGACCAACAGGCGTTTGATATCTCTCTTCTATGGTTCTAGCAAAGCTTGCTGTTAATTGCAAATACTCATTGCTGACCCCAAATTCTTGCGCTAAGGCTAAAGCGGATGGAAAACCTTCAGGGTCTGCTGGAAATACAACTGACTTAAGAGATTTGAATGACTGGTCCGCATTGCTCCTAACCTGTTCATTCAGGGCGGCTACAACAACAGCGCCGTGCGCCATGGAAACTTTATTTCTCAGTCATCTTAACACTGTCATAGTTTTCTAACAATGACAATTCAGTTTGTCATACTGTGCAAAGATTTTGTAAAATGACACGTACTGATATCTAATCCGCTCTGGTTAAATCAAGTCTAGCTGTTACAGCCCTACAACTAAGAACTGTGTTGAAAAACCCCATACGCAAATGTTTTTCTTTTTGTTTGGAATTCTAAAACCTTCAAATTCTCCTCTAAGTGTTTTTATTTTCTGGTTGAAATTCCAAGTTTATAAAACATAATAAATCGATATATTAGAACTATGTCATGAGCAGGTAGGGAACTAGATCAGCTCTTGTTTCGCAAAACGACTTGCTCGAGATAGTCGTCAGAATTGTGTTATCATTTGAATTACATATATTAAGACCCTTTTTCTAATAAATAAGATATGCTAGTAAGGTCGCACATTGGTGATCCCGACTTTTGAATAAACGATAAAGTTTCAGTAAAACATTCAGTTTACTACTAAAAAATTAATAAAATGGGTTGACGCAATTCTGGGTTTGCAGTAATAAGTTCAATTTCAATTACTGCAAACCCACATATAAATGGAGAGCACATATAAATGCAAGGAACAGCTGGACTTATACTTCATTCAGATGGAGTCACAGTTCGCATCTGTGAATCTACTGACAGTACAAAGTACAACATTGATCGCATCGCTGGAACCGCAGTACTCGACATCCGCAGTCAAAGAAGCTTTCATCAAGAAATACATTGATTCCGCTCAGCGCGCATTGAACTAGCTCATACACGAAGTGCATATGGTCGATCGAAAACAGTCGCAGCGCATAAAAGACTTAGCAGGCACATAAATGTCCGAAGAGGCCATAAAGGCACTTTAGCTGGAGCGTCTCCCACATATTTTTGAACTATGATATCGAACTTTAATCGAGACTCAGAAATTTCTGCACGCAGCGACTCGAACGCATTGAAAATGGGTAGATATGGTATATTGTATTTGTGCAAATGTATGTAACAGACAGAAGGAAGCATCTTCGACCCCATTAAGTATATATATTCTTGATCAGCATCAATAGCAGAGTCGATCAAGCCATGTCCGTCTGTCTGTCTGTCCGTCCGTCCGTATGTATGAACGCAAGGTTCTCAGAACCTATAAGACCTAGAGACTTCAAATTTTAGCTGTAGGTCCTCCTAGTGCCCGCACAGATCGAGTTTGTTTCCGATATTCGATAACTTGCGCCGTTTCCAAGTAATTGATAAAAATCGATATCGAAATCCTGTTTTTTGAGCAAATTGTCCGTCCGTCCGTATGTATGAACGCAAGGTTCTCAGAACCTATAAGACCTAGAGACTTCAAATTTTAGCTGTAGGTCCTCCTAGTGCCCGCACAGATCGAGTTTGTTTCCGATATTCGATAACTTGCGCCGTTTCCAAGTAATTGATAAAAATCGATATCGAAATCCTGTTTTTTGAGCAAATTGGGTAAATTATAAGAGCTAGAGTAATGATATGTTGCTTCTAGAATAGTATTTATATATCAAGTATCTTTTTCTTATAGCTATCACCACCTCCACACTACTACCTCATAGCTATAAATCAAGTAATTAAACCAATTTGTGCTGCCCGCCAATATAATTCACCATGAAATTGTCATTGTAAGAATACACGAATATTTAATAGTACAATAAGACGTACTAATGAAAATTTTATTAAGATCGGTTAAGAGACACTAACGTTATGCGCGCACGTGTTAGCAGTAGCAAGCGCAAAGTCCAAGAATTTCTATATACATGTATATATCAGTTCATCAAGGACTTCCCCATCGTGTCCATCGAGGATCCCTTCGATCACGATCACTGGGATGCCTGGACCAATCTGACATCCAACACCAAGATACAGATTGTCGGTGACGATTTGACAGTCACAAACCCAAAACGCATTGCCACCGCCGTTGAGAAGGGCGCCTGCAACTGTCTGCTGCTGAAGGTCAACCAGATTGGAACAGTGACAGAGTCTATTCAGGCTCATCTGCTGGCCAAGAAGAATGGCTGGGGAACTATGGTCTCTCATCGCTCCGGTGAAACCGAGGACTCCTTTATTGGTGACCTTGTCGTTGGTCTTTCCACAGGCCAGATCAAAACTGGCGCTCCCTGCCGCTCCGAGCGTTTGGCCAAATATAACCAAATACTGCTTATTGAGGAAGAGATCGGCCAGGGCGTTAAATTCGCCGGAAAGAGCTTCAGAAAACCACAATAAATATCGTCACTTATTAATTCCAACAACACCAAGCACCCAATCGAATGAAAACCCACGGCGGCAAGCTAAGTGAGAGGTGTCAATTTGGTGTACGTGTTCGTCAACCTTTACATTTGTGTCTGGCGCACAAAGTAACCAATTTAAAAAACCCAAATATTGCTTCGTTTTTAGACACTATTATTACTGTTACCATCTATCTCTACTCATTATTTATATACGTATATATGGGCTACAAGTAGATTTCTAATCAGTCGTGACGGCTCTTTAGCCAATATCATTGTGAAAATTTTACATAGATTGACCTCTTCTCCCCACCATTATAACGTTGGTTGAGGAATAAAATGAAATCATCAGCAGCATTGCAATTGTTTTCTGTGCTGCAATTTTAATTGGCTTTTTTCTCATTAAGTCTCAATAATTGGTAAGGCTGTTAGGTAGAGGCGGCGGCAGGTAGTGCATTCTGCTGCGAGTTCGAGACCTACTCAGGAAAGTATTATTTTTTTTTTGGCTGGTGTGGCTGTTGGGTAAAGGCGGCGGCAAGTAGTGCGGTTAGTTGCGGGTTGGAACCCTGCCAAGAAAACTTTTATTTTTTAATTTTTCTTTATTACTAATAAAGCAAATGAGCGCGAAGCGCGACCTTCCTTTGGTGTTGAAAGAAGAGGGTTCAGGGTATCGTCTAGTCGGGAGCTCCCTACTTGTTTTTTTTTTTATTTTATTTATTTATTTATAAATGGTCGAAGAAAACAAGTGTCTTCCTAATTATTTATGACATCAAGTGATGAAAATGTAGTGCTGAAAACTAAGTAGAATGCACAATTTTCTAATAGCATCACCGACTCGATGGGGGTGTTTTATTTGCCAATCCAGTCAGTTAAGCCCCTTTTCAAAGCTAATTTTGCCAGTGACGTTATTAGAGCCTACAGCTAAGAAGGAAGCTGTTAGTAGAGAAACTAGAGTTCTTAAGCAAAAATTAAAAAAAATCGTAATTTACTATATTGTTTAAGAAAATACAATAAATAGAAAAAAGAAAGAAAGAAGTTATTAATAAAGTAATGAAATATTTACTAGATATATAGAGTGTTAAGTAGACAGGATAAAGAGATAGAAATGGGAAATCACCTACCCGATGGGAGAAATTTATAGCCTGCCCGGCATGCATGCCCCAGCTCATAGCTGGGATTGGTCAATGAGTTCCCGATGGTATCCTGAACGCAACTATTTTATTAGGGGAATAGATGGTTTGGTGGAGAAAACGTGATACAAACTTTTGTAATTTTTACATAATACACGAAAAGAATTGTGCATTGCGTAATCTGTTGTGCACGTTGGTAGGAACAAGGGGCGATAATTCCTGGTAGGTGTGGACGGAACAGAGAATTGAAGACGCCCTAACATAAAAGAGGAATCTATTTTGCCAACAATCAATTTATGTAGGAAAACAACACCGAGGATTGTCCTACGGTTGGTTAACGATGGAAGATCAAGTAAAAGAAGCCTGCTGCAGTAGGATGGCAACCAAAGATTAGGATCCCAATTTAAACTTCGTATGGTCAAAAGCAGAAATGGATTCTGAACTGATTCAATACGATCCTGAAAGGATCGTTTAACGCTTTGGTCTCATTAACGATGGTGGCTATATGAACACTTTGAATAATTTAGATGCAATTGATTGGCCAAACACCAAAGTTGCATAGCGTTCAAATCATCTTGTAGACGAGAGTGATGTAGGGGATTAGTGTATGAAAGAATAAGTTTCACATCATCCGCATACGTAAGTTCATGGGCATGTGATATAGCCGAGGGGAGATAATTAATAAAACGAGTAAAGGATTTATGTTGAACAAAGGAGACAACTGATCTACGTAAATGCTGCAAATTCGAAGTGATTATTTTTTCAAATAATTTAGGGATTGCGGACAGTTTTGCAAAGCCTTTCTTGTGGAGAGGAATGATATCAGATTCTCTCCAAAAAAATGGAAAGACAAAAGATTCAAGGGGTGAATTTAAAAGAATTTAATTAAAAAGACGGACATGGCTAGATCGACTCGGCTATTGGTGCTGATTACGAATATATATATACATATATATATATATATATATAAATATATATTATGGGGTCGGAGATGCTTCCTTCTGCCTGTTACCGGTTCAGGGTATAACAATAAGATACTTGATCGACACAGTCGCTGATTTTTCTATTTTACATCCCACAGTTCGCAGCAGAGTGGAATTCGAAAAACTACACTCTGTTTCACCATTTAGAAGCGACCATCTCGAATTGCGTCTGTTCGAATACAGCAACTTGACAATGCCCTGCAAGTACTCAGCACACGATGTAAAGACGTCAGTAAAGCATCACATCTTCACAAACGACCTGCCCGAGGTATTTAGAGGGCGTCGGATAAACCCTGAAAAACAAGCAATAGCTAAACGGGAATTTGGCCGCATGCTTAAGTAGGGCATTTGCAGTCCAAGCAGCAGCCAATGGGCAAGCCGCAAACTACAGCAAAGCAAACTCGACAGATCAGCTTAAACAGCGAATATGCGGCACATCGCAGGCAATAAAAAACGTTGTCACAGATACACTGCCCGGAGTTGAAGTAATCCTTAACGACAATTTTAATTAAACAAGCAGACGCAAAATAGAAACAACCAATTGAAATTGAACCCTCTAAGTCGTTGTTGTACTGCGATATTTCATCAAAACGAATCCGTCCATATATCACACACTGCTACCCTAAGCAAGTTTTCAATTCCAATCATAGCTTATCGCACCCAAGTAAGCGCGCTACAGTGACACTCATAATCGGATGTTTCGAAAAGAAACATTGCGGAGATGGTAAGCAGCTGCATTAGCTACTAGCAGTTCAAAGTCAACAGGCACAACAAAGCAGCGCTTAAAAAGTTAAATCTGCCTGAAAAACGATTCGAACATCTCAACATTGATCTAATCGACCCTTTGCAACTGTCCAACGATTACAGATACTGTCAGACGTGCATCGACCGAATCTCACGCTGACCGGCTGCACTTCCCATACTAGACATAACCGCAGAGACGGTAGCTAAAGCTATATTGCATGGTTGAATCGCACATTATCCCACACTTCATAACTACCGATAAAGGCATATAGTTTGAGTCATAATTCTTTAAGAAGCTTACACAGTTAATAGGATCCCAGCATCTGCGAACAACGGCATACCTCCCACACGGCCTACGAGAAACAGTTAAAGAAGATCTCAACGTCTCGTCAGCTGAAATAGTTTACGGGACAATGTTAAAGCTTCCAGGTTCATTTTTCCAGAAACATACCGAAGAGTACATCAAAAAGTGAAGCGCCTACGTTAAACCATGTCCCAGCTACTAGGTAAGAATCTCAAAACATACACACACAGTTTCCTACGTGATGACACAGTCAAAGCGCCGCTCAAAGCACCTTACCAGGGACCATTTATAGTTGTCGGTCGCAACGACAAGCAACTTGTAATCAATATCAACGGCAAGCATAACATTGTCACTATCAACAGTGTGTTTACCTTGTGCAGACGATGCAACCTGGAACAACGTGAAGTCCGTTAACCAAAATAATACGTACATTTTCCAACTTAGTTGCAGCATCGGAGGGAAGTGGATATGTCAGTTTCATTGACTTGATAAAACATCTATAGTCGATAAATTAGAACTAAGTTGTGAAATGGAGAAAAGTCGTCAGAATTATGTAATCATTTAATAGATAAAACTTAGAAGTAAAGAGGCATGTCTGTTGTCACTGTACTGTCATTTTAAGAATACACAAATATTTTATAGTACAATAAGATCTAATGCTGAAAATGTCATCAAGATCGGTTAAGAAACACAGAAATGATTAAAGAAAACGTGTTTTGACTTTTCTCAGCGCCAAAAAGCGCAAATTCCAAGAATTTCTGTATACATGTAATATAACAACAAAAAAATTCACACAGTCCAATAAGACGCATTGCAACACCTCATAAGAAGTGCAGCAAAATGCTGACTTGGTGTCTGTGGCATTTCCTCGACGCGCTAACTGGCAACCGCCGAAAATTCTAAGAGGAATTGCCCAATGGGCCAACAACATCAGCAGCGACGCCGCTGCCAACGCCGCTGCCGCTGAGCGACAGGTTACTAGGGCTAGAATTAATTTAATTTTATTTAGTTGCAAATTAACATCAAATTAAGGAAGACTTTTTGCCCGAAAATTATATTTTTTTCATTGTTTAATAAACGTCAGAATTAACTGGTGCGATAGTCGGTAAAGAGCGACCTAAATTATTACCAGTGCAACTCTCGCCGACTAAATTCGACGAACGGTTTAGTTTGCTGAAGGCAATTGGAACTTAATTGTTTATTTGCCCATCGGTGGACAACACACCCTAGAAGGTCCGTCCACAGGGTACTCTCAACGGTGACTGGTCGCAGGATCCCCAGTAGATTCTAGAAGTTTCAAACAGGATGACATCCGGACCGGCGGGAGAGGTTGCCACATCAACAATAGTGATGTAAGTTAGAGACTAAGTGAAAAATATTAACAAAAACTATTAACGAAACTAAACACAACAACGAAACTATTTAAATAAGCTAAAAAATACAACAAGGAAAATAATTTTAAATAACAATACATAAAGAAGTGTAAAACGATAACAAAATACAATAAACTACAAACGTAGTATAACTAAATTCCAACTTTGCGATTCCTAAGGGACCCTCCAAAGTAGTAGGAAAAAACCAGCCACTGGTTTTAAAAAATAGAAAAACAATACAGAATCTTTTAAAAGAAAAAATACTTATATATAGAATATGAAAAAAACGAACAATAGTTTAAAGCAATTTGAAAATCTCTTGAATTATACATTATAAGTAATATCTCTTGGTTAGACCAATTTTATGGCTAACGAAAACAACGTTATTAGGCCCCCAATAGAAGAAGATCAACCACAGTTAGGCGGACATAGTATAAACAGACAACAACATCGACACCTTGACAGACAGAACGAACACCTACAGAATAAAGGCATGGCTAACAACGCAGAACAGATTATAGCAGCCAGCTTAGCCAAATTTTGGAGCAACAATTGCCAACATTAGTAAAGCAATTAGTTAACCCTTCTAGGGAATTTAACGATGTAGACGACCAAAGAATAATCGACAATCAGAGTACCAGACATAGTTAAAAGCCTCCGAGAATTTTCCGGTAACCCATCAGAATTTAGTTCATGGAAAAAGAGTGTAGATCGCATACTCTCAGTCTACGCAGATGAAGCAGGTTCGCCGAAATACTTCGGCATATTGCATACCTGAGAAACAAAATCACAGGTAATGCTGACACGGCACTCGAGTCGTGCAATGTTCCTCTGAATCGGAGTGCCATCTCCAAATGTCTCACACTGCCCTATGCAGATAAGAAAGATCTAGGAACATTAGAATATCAAATGACAATGCTAGTGCAAGGCAACAATCAGACAGTAGAAGAATTCTACTAGGTTGTTTACAATCACTTGTCTCATCCTTCTTACACCCACACTTTTAGGGCACCACCTTTAAGTTTCAGACCCCGACTCCCACCACGAACCACGGACAACAAACGTACAACAATACGGGACCGAATCCACAATACCCTAACCAACGAACTTATCAGACACAACCACAACAAGTACACGTACCCACTAGATCTTTAGCACTAAAACCCCAACCAGTTCCTGAGCCAATAGACGTGGACCCAAGCATCCTCACAAGGATGGTTAACACATGAACAGACCAAATTTTGAAGCAGGAAAACGACCTCCACCACTAACGAACGCCCCTGACAAAAAACAGAGAAACTTTAACATACAAACAGGAGAAGAACTGCCCGAGATCGAAAACAACGACAACTAAATAACCATGGAAGAATACGTACAGACAATTCACAATTATGAACAGCAGACCGAATATGAGCAGCCACTAACCGAATATACCCAACAAGTAGAAGAATCACATGACGAACAGTACAGCCAGTATGAACATTCAGAAATAAATTTTTTAGGCTAAATAGCTCCTCTCTTCCTTACATAGAGTGTAAGATGGAGATACAAGATCAAATAGAAACTACGTCCAACCCAAATTCGTGACCGAACCTATTCCGAACGAAAACCCCTTTGAGGACGTCACAGTCGGCGGGAATATTAAAATCACACACCACAAGTTCGCTAATCTTTTCAATAGGCAAGATTAAAGGTCAAATTCTGCCTTTTACCGACATTAAAAACATTTGACGCCATATTAGGCAATGATAGTTTAAAAGAACTAGATGCTGTAATCCAAAGCAGCAAGAATCTATTAATAATGAAAAATAATATTCGCATACCCATCAAACAACAAAAAATCTAAGCAGTTAATATAGTAATACCACGGATAGACCACATGACAAGCGAACAGAGAAAGACCCTAAATCAATTGGTCAAGACGCACCCAAGCCTCTTTGCCAATCCTGACGAAAAATTGACCTATACAACTAACGTCAAAGAAGCAATCCGAACCAAAACTGATTCCCCAATTTATTCAAAATTTTACTAATTCCCAATGTCATTAAAGGACGAAGTACATAAACAGATAAAATAACTATTGGAGGATGGAATAATCCGACCTTCCCGATCCCCATACAATTCACCTACGTGGATTGTCCACAAAAAATTAGATGCTTCTGGCCAAAAGAAGTATCGCATGGTTATAGACTACAGAAAACTTAACAAAGAAACCACTGCAGATAAATACCCTATACCTGAAATTAACGAGGTATTAACACAGCTAGGTAACAACAAAATATTTTCTGTCTTAGATCTTAAAAGCGGATCTCACCAAATCCCTCTTAAAGAATTAGATATAGAGAAAACAGCTTTCTCCGTTAACAACGGAAAATATGAGTTTACACGACTCCCTTTGGACTCAAGAATGCGCCCTCAATTTTCCAGAGAGCTCTTGACGATATACTCCGTGAGCATATCGGAAAAATATGTTTCATTTACATTGACGATATAATTATCTTCAGCAAAGATAATGAATAGCATGCTCGTCACCTCGACGCAATATTCACAACCAACATGAAGTGTCAGTTGGACGAATGCGAGCTCTTCAAAAATAGAGTAGAATTCCTAGGATTTGTCATCTCAGACAAGGGCATAGAAACCAACCCCAATAAGATCGAGACAATAGGAAAATACCCACACCCAAAAACACTCAAAGATCTAAGATCTTTCATTGGACTTGTCAGCTACTATAGAAGATTTATAGAAGACTTCGCTAAGTTGGCAAAGGCCCTTACCACTCTCTTAAGAGGGGAAGATGGACGTGTGTCCAAAAACCAATCAGCAGAAAAGCTTATTAACCTCAATGAAGAGGCAATCGAAGCTTTTATCAAGATCAAAAACGCCTTGGCTTCAAATGAGGTAATACTCCATTACCCAGACTTCAGCAAAGAATTTCATCTTACAACAGATGCATCTAACTTTGCTATTGGCGCTGTTCTATCCCAGAACAAGCGACCCATTTGTTACGCCACCAATGAAAGGGAACGGTTGGCAGTAATTTGGGCTCTAAAAGCTCTCAAAAATTACCTCTACGGTAAAGCAAAAGTAAAAATATACACCGACCACCAACCCTTTACCCACTCTCTCAGCAGTTGGATCGGCAACGCAAGAATAAAAAGGTGGAAAGCATACCTGGAAGAGTTCGACTATGAACTCCTCTATAAACCAGATAGGAATAATATTGTAGCCGATGCGCTATCACGAATCCCTGTAATCAATAACATCGCGTCAGTAGCATCCACCCAGCACAGTGCAGACAGTTCAAGCCACAACTTAATACCAAGCATAGAAGCCCCAATAAATGTATTTAAAAACCAGATATTCCCCAGTAAAGCTAACGAAACAGATTTACACACCGTAACGCACTAGAGAACAAAAAGCAATTGTCCGATAGTTTTTGGTTTTCAAAAAATGAAAATGAAAAATGAATGAACGAATAACAGAATTAGTTAAACAGTGTCAAGTTTATAAAGAAGAAAAATATGACAGGCATCCAACTAACCCGAAACTCAAAGAAACACCAATCCCCGAATACCCAGGACACACAATCCATATCGACATATACCCGACAGAAAAGAAACTAGTACTAACAGCATTAGATACATTTTAGAAATTAGCTCAGGGACGAGTAATCAAATCCAGGGCAATAGAAGACATTAAAAACCGCTTCATTAAATCCTATTTTACTTTGGCGTACCAAAAGCCGTTGTGATAGATAACGAAAAATCCATTAACTCAGCCTCAATCAGTTTTATGATGCAGGATCAATTAGGTATAGAAGTTTATAAAACACCACCCTACAAGAGCGCAGTGAATGGACAGGTAGAAAGATTTCATTCAACACTATCAGATATTATGAGATGTAATAAGAGAAAACAGGAACATAGAACTTTTGCAGAACTACTTAACAAATCAATATACGACTAAAACTACACTATACACTCAACAACTAAAATGAATGAAAAAATAATGGTCTCTATTAGACATATTCTTTGGCAGAAACGTGACTACAGACCCAGACCTTATCATTTAAATTATTAAATAATAACTATACACTATACCCTTAACTCCGCTTGGTAGAGATCAGAAGGCACTGATCGATTCCAGCGTAAAATAAACCAAAATAATAAAGAGAAAAAAAAAAAAAAAGACCCAGACCAATACGAAAAAGCTAGGCAAGGGAACATCTACAGACTCAAACAAAAACAATCGACTGAAATACAAAACCACAAAAAAAAGCGCAACGATATACGCAACTACACACCAGATCAAGAAATATTTGTCAAAGTAAACCCAAGATTAGGTACTAAACTATCACCCAGATATAAAAAGGAAATCGTTAAAGAAAACAGAAACACAATCGTTCTAATAACAACAGAAAAGACAATTCATAAAAGCAATATAAACAAGTAAGAGGTTCCAGTCGGGAGCTCCCGACTAGGAGATACCCTGAACCCTCTTCTTCCAACACCAAATGCGGCTCGCGCTACACGCTCGTTTGATTAAGTAGTAATAAAGAAAAATGAAAATAAAAAAATAATGTTTCCCTTGGAAGGGCTCGAACTCGCAACTAACCGCACCACTTACCGCTGCCTCTACTCAAGGGCCACACCAATAATTGAGCTTTAATAAGATAAAAACGAATTAAAATAGCAGCACAGAAAACAATACAATCGCAATTGCAATGCTGTTGAAAGAATTTAAAGCAAACACGCATGAATGTGTGTGTGTACATGTATACAGAAATTCTTGGAATTTGCGCAGCAGCTATGCTGCTAACACGCGCGACATAACTTTTGTGTTTCTTAACCGATCTTAATGAAATTTTCGACAGTACATCTTATTGTAGAATAGAATATAGAATATTTGTGTATTCTCAAAAAGTCAATTGCATATAAATTGCGGCTTAAATTGACGTGCAATACAAGTTGGCTAATTAACTTGATTTATAGAATTGTGGTGATAGTGGGGAGGTAGTGATAGGTATATGTATGTATGTATGTAAGTTGTTGTTTAAATTGATGGGAAATACAAGTTGGATAATTAACTTGATTTATAGCTTTGAGGAGGTAACGGGGAGGTGGCGATAGGTATAAAATGAGAGATTCTTGATATATACATATATACTATTCTAAAAGCTACATGTCAAGTTTGGAGACTCTAGCTCATATTATTTGAATAAAATGCTTAAAAAACAGGATTTCGATATCGATTTTTATCGATTACTTGGAAACGGGGCAAGTTCTCAAATATCGGAAACAAACTCGATCTGCGCGGGCATTAGGAGGGCCTACAGCTAAAATTTCAAGTCACTAGCTCTTATAGGTTCTGATATCCTTGCGTTCATACATACGGACAGACGGACGGACAGACAGACAGACGGACATGGCTAGATCGACTCGGCTATTAATGCTGATCAAGAATATATATACTTTATGGGGCCGGATATGCTTCCTTCTGCCTGTTACATACATTTGCACAAATAACGGGTCCGCCAAATAACTTCTTTTTTTTTAAAATGCAATAAAAAAAAAAATACTGAATATTTTATCAAATTTCTTTTTTTATTTGAAAGTACAATCCTTCCGGTTAATAATGGAAAATAATTTCATTCAAATGGCTGCCTAGGCTGGCCATGCAGTAGCCTACATGATCGGTCCAATTTTTAAGCACATTATCGATTGTGTGCAGCTGTATTTCACCAATGGCTTCACGAATATTGTCCTTTAAAGCGTCAATTGTCTCTGGCTTGTCAGCGTAACACTTATCTTTGAGGGCACCCCACAAATAATAGTTATGCAAAATTCGTCTCAATGATGTCTCCGAAATGTTCAATTGTTGAGAACGACGGTGAATTGATGTTGATGGCGCTTCACGCACAATTTCTGCCACAGCAGCAATATTCTCGGGTATACGCACTGTTTTTGGCTTTTCACGCATTGGTTTATCGATGAGGATGCCAGTTTCTTTCACTTTTTTCACAAGATAACGAACATACGGAGCTGAAGGTGCTTCTCTTCTTCCAAAATCCGTACGCAATTTTCGCACACATTCTGCAACATTACCATGATTTTCAAAGTAATGTCGCAATATTTCCCAGCGTTGCTCAAGCGTATACACAACCATATTCGTTCAGCGGAAGGATAAAACTAATTATCTGTCAAATCAGACGTGAGCTAAGTGTTACCATTCACGAAATAAGTACCAGTTGAAAAAAAAAGTTAGATGGCGGACCCGTTACAATATACGCTGTTTACCCATTTTTAATGGGTATAAAAATGTATAAAAATTACAGATTACTATTACTGATGACAACAAAAGCAACCGAAGGACACTTGGAAATTTAAATTATACAGACGCACAGACAATCACAATTTTAAAGGGAGTAGGAAAATTACAGACATCAACGACTCGAATCGTACAAATTATAATACTAGAACAGATTAAATACGCATTAGACAACCTCTTATTCTATACCGAACAGGATCTAAGAGCCAACACCCTATACCACACTTTACGACACGAAATAGCGAAGCTATCTTTACCTTCAACACAATACCACAGATCCATTCACGAAAGACTAGAGCAATCAACATTTTAGGCACAGCCAGGAAATATGTAGCCGGTAGCCCAGATAATGACGATCTGATAATGATTACTGACAATTTGAACAAACTGATAGAAAACGACAATCAACAGCTTATTATAAAAAGACAGTTAGAGGATCGCATTAATAAACTCACAAAAATCTCAAACGAATTAAACAAGAGCATAAGAAAAGAATCGCTCATAGGCGACGAGATAGCGATCAGTTTACAGAATCAAGTTAGGCTTATAAAAGAAGAAATAATTAATATTAAGTATGCCATACAATGGGCGAAATAAAATTTAATCAACACATTCCTACTTGGCGAAAAAGAAATAGAGATAATTAACGGAAAGTTTAATAAAAGCAACATGCCAAATTTAAATATTGAAGAAATGCTAGAATTTTCAGATGTATCCATTTTCCATAATGGAACGACTTTGTTTTACATTTTTAATATTCCAAATTTAGACGAAACAGAATGTAAAAATACAATCATAAAGCCAGTAGTGAAACATAATAACGTTATAAACTTAGAATTTACCGAACTATTTCATTGTAATAAAATAATTTATGGCATAAACGACAATTGTAAAAGATATCACAATATTAAAATTTGTAACAAATCAAAAATTGTAAACTTGACCACTAGTAACTGTATAGTGGTGAATGACTTCAACGGCACGATTAAATGGCAAGAGGAACAAATACGTGTGAGAGGCACCTACATGGTAAATTTCTGGAACGAAACCTTGTTCATTAATAAACAAGAGTTCAGCAACATAGAAGTAACAGTGATGTCCCCAGGAAATCCCACAATACAAATAACACCAATAGAAAAAGAAAAAATTAGGATTCTCTCTTTGGAAGCGTTAGAGGAATTGCATTTTAAAAACATAAAAAACATGCGAAAACTTAAGATACACTCTATAGCAAATAGAGTCGGTTTCATAATTCTGTTCACAGTTGCCATCCTTCTTACCTTTGTATTACATGTGTTGAAGAGAAAGAAGAAAAATATAATACTGCAACTGAACAAAGCACAAGAGAGCCCCAGAAATGAATCAACACATATCCAAATACAAAATACAGACGCCAACAACCTCAGATTCAACAACATACCCTTCTTCTAATGATCGCTTGAGGACAAGCTTAAATCAAAGGGGGAAGAGTTAACAATAAATAAATGCATATGTACAGTCCCAATAAGAAGCATTACAACGCCTCATAAGAAGTGCAGCAAAATGCTGACTTGGTGTCTGTGCCATTTCCTCCACGCGCCAATTGGCAACCGCCGAAAATTCTAAGAGGAATTGCCCAATGGGCCAACAACATCAGCAGCGACGCCGCTGCCAACGCCGCTGCCGCTAAGCCACAGGTTACTAGGGCTAGAATTAATTTAAGTTTATTCAGTTGCAACATTACATCAAATAAAGGAATACTTCTTTCCCGAAAATTATATTTTTTTCATTGTTTAATAAACGTTGGAATTAACTTGTACACACATTTCCGTTAGCGACTTAGCTACTGGTGCAAAATCTTTAATAAAGCACCTATAATTGCTTGCTAGACCCAGAAATGATCTAACATGAAACAATGTGGTTAGCTGTTCAAACTTATTGATTGCCTCAATTTTGTTGGTTCGTTGTAATATCGCCTCGAGAGACCACGAATACAAGATACTCTACTCATTTTTTGAAAAAGTCAGATTATTTTTCTGAAACCCTCATATTGATTCAGAAAGCTTACCTGCATTTTCCTCCATGTTTTCTAAGGAGATGATTACATCCACCACTTAGAAATGCATGACTCCCCAATTTATTCCAGAAACACGTCCTCGATAGCCCTTAAGAGAATACTGGGATCATTTTTCTCTATCCTTTTCTACAAGTAATATATGGTGAAATCTTGATTTTTCGTCAAGCGTTATAAGATACTTGGATTTTCTGAGATTTGAGAGAGTGGCTATTATGTTGGGTATAGGGAATTTATGGTTGATGGTTTTATAATAAGTTTCCTCAAATCTATAACGATGCGTTTCTTCCGGTTTCCTTGTTCATCCGTTCCCTTTTTATCTACTACCCACACTGGGTTATTATAAGGTGGTTTAGATAGCCCAATTATGTTGTGTTTGAGCAAGTATTCGTTATTTACAAAAACACCATTGGGTAGGGGTGTCGTTAAGAGTATATTGAATTCATTCTTCATTCTCCATTCGAATGGTAGCGACGGTATTGGTATCAAATGCGCTTGTTCTTTTTCTTATCATTTTGTTAAATTCTTTTTGTATTTTTTGTGGAACTCAATATTTTGTTCTTCTGTAAAATTAACTTTTGGACATTTTAAAAATCTAAATATTTCAGATCCGGATTTGCTTTGCAATTTTTTATATTTAAAATTTAGTACTATTATTCCTTCAAAAGTTGACAAATTTGGGACTATAAAGAATGCGGAAGTGGTATGGAAAAGGCGCATGGGCATTTTTTCTGAACAGAGTTAAAGTCATAAAGTTACTTAACCAAGAAAGGCTTTTTTACTGCAGATATATGTTTTAGTTCTGCAAATGGTGAAATATAAAAACACCCGTGTCATTTATGTAATTTAATTGTTTTACCTGCTATCGTTCGCTCTACAATCGATAACATATTGCTATGTCTATGTCCCGCAATGGTTTGGTAATTTTGCTCTTCTGGGCGTTTTTCTTGTGAAAGATGGTTGACCCTTTGTTGTTTTGGCCCTGTGTACCTAGCAGCGCCACCGTTTGCCCTTGTTTGGGCCTGGCTTGGAAATGGTGCGTAAAAAATGATATTTTGTTTTGACTGTTGAATAGTTTGTTGAAACCATGATGAGCTGTCTATGTCCATCGGTTGGGGTGGTTATTGTCTTGGGACGGGCTATTATTACAGTTTTGTCCTTTGTTTACTAATATGCATACTTTTAACCTAGTATTGTCTTTAACTACGTTTTTTGACTGTCATTGCTCATTCCGTTAAGCGTTCTCCTCAAATTGAAAGCGTTCGTGGTTGGTCGCAATTACTAGAGCTAAAGCCAGAGCTCGTAATACTGTATTATTTTCAAGTTTCCTTGACGAGGTGTCGAAAGTTCTTGTTCAATTAGGTAAATGGGCCGACGTACGTAAAGTTGAGTCAGTTAATGATTGCTTCAAAATTTAATGGTGTGTCAGACGAAGACTGCACCATATCGTCATCGCCTTTGGTTTTATTTCTGGTTTCTGATGATACCGAGTACCTGGGAATGTTTTGACCTGCCTACAAAATGTTCAAAAATTTTATAAGCCGTATGTATGTGTGTAGTTACGCAATGAAACGTATATTTCGTGTTTTTTCTCAAGGTCAGTTACTGTATTCCCTGGATACGGTCATAGCTGTGTTCGCATATTTATTATCCATTTCTATTAATTTTTTTTTTCAAATTTTTGTGCCTGACTTGCGGGTGCAGTATTAACCGCAAACTCTGAAAAGTGATTTCGTATCGGATTCGGTAAATGGAATTTTGACCACCAACTGTCACGTTAACCTGTTCTAAACTGTCATAGCTCCATAGAAATCTTAACCGGATAAGCCCTCTAGTTTTCTATTACTCATAAGGGTATAACTCTATGTACAAATTTCCGAACACCCGTATAAATGTTGAAAGTATTCTGTTTTTTACACTGAAAACGTAACGCAATAGTTTTTAAATCGGCAATCCACTTATATGTTTTTTTATGTTGTTTTATTTTTATACCCTAAGCCCATTAATAATATGTAAAAGGGGTATAATGTATTTGTGCCGAGTCGATCTAGCCACGTCCGACTGCCCGACTGTCCGTCCGTCCGTATGTATGAACGACAGACCTAAGAACCTATAAAAGCTTGAGATTTAATACTGCGCGGACACTGGGAGGACCCACGCCCGCGCAGTACGAGTTCGTTACTATAATCGATAACTTGCGCCGTTACTATAATCGATACTTTCGCCGTTTCCAATCAATCAATAGTGTTGTATGTTACGACTTCCAGTCCGGTTGAGGGAACTATTTTTTATACCCTGAACCCATTGAAAATGGGTATAAATGTAATGTATTTGTGCAAATGTATGTAACAGGCAGAAGGAAGCATCTCCGATCCCATAAAGTATATATATTCTTGATCAGCATCAACAGCCATGTCCGTCTGTCTGTCCGTCCGTCCGTATGTATGAAAGCAAGGATCACAGAAACTATAAGTCTAGAGACTAGAAATTTTAGCTGTAGGTCCTCCTAGTCCATGCGCAGATCGAGTTTGTTTCCGATATTCAAAAACTTGCCCCGTTTCCAAGTAATCGATAAAAATCGATATAGAAACCCTGTTTTTGAGCAATTTTGGTAAACAATATGAGCTAGAGTCATATGTTGCATGTGGAATAGTATATATGTATCAGTATCTTTCATTTTATACCAATCACCACCTCCCCGCTGCCACCATAAAGCTATAAATCAAGTACATATGTTGCCCACCAATATAAGCCACAATTTAAATGCAATTGTGAGAATACACGAATATTTTAAACTACAATAAGATCTACTGATGAAAATTACATCAAGATCGGGTAAGAAACACAAAAGAAAATGCGTTTCGGCTGCCCACGTGTTTGCGGCAGCTAGCGCAAATTGCAAGAATATCTGTATACATGTACACACACACACTTTCTTGTGCGTCTGCTTTGAATTTTATCAACAGCATTGCAATTGCGATTGTATTGTTTTCTGTGCTCCTTTTTTAATTTGTTTTTTTCTCATTAAGACTCAATAATTGGTATGCCTGTTTGGTAGAGGCGGCGGTCTCCTGCGAGTTTGAGACCTACCGAGGGAATTTTTTTTTTTTTTGGCTGGTGTGGCCGTTGAGTAGAGGCGGCGGCAAGTAGTGCGGTTAGTTGCGAGTTCGAATCCTGCCAAGGAAACGTTTTTTTTTTATTTATCTTTATTACCAAAGCAAACGAGCGCGTAGCGCGAGCTGCATTTGGTGTTGGAAGAAGAGGGTTCAGGGTATCCTTTAGTCGGGAGCTCCCGACTAGAACCTCTTACGTGTTTTTTATTTATCTTTATTACTGTTAAAGAAAACGAACACGTAGCGCGAGCTGCATTTGGTGTTGAAATAAGAGGGTTCAGGGTATCCCCTAGTCGGGATCTCCCGACTAGAACCTCTTACTTGTTTTTAAATTTATTTTTATTACCGTTAAGCAGACGAGCTCGTAGGCCTTCCTAATCATCGATAACATGCCCCATTTTCATGAAGTCGATATCGGAATGATATTTTTATGTCACCAAATTTGATATATGGCGTCTCTCACTACATATAAAACAGTTTGTTCTGACTAAATGACTAACTGATCAACGCACAGCCTAGAATGTTAGAACTAGGATGCTGAAAGATTCACTGTAGGTACCGTATTAAATAGAGGTGCGTAGACTGGGGTTTTGGGAAATACCAGCCGCATATATTGTCAAATTTTACATTTATTTTCAAATATCTATTCATATGTACATACATATGTGACAGGCGGGATCTGGGTGAAAAAGTTATACCTAGAATTTAAACAACATTTAAAAAATCTACCAACGCCAAGGAAACGAGTAACCCTTAGTTATAGTATAATGAGCTAATATAGATTTTATTTTATTTTAACAGTGAAAAATTCTTACAAACTTACTGCAAACGTACGTCAAATATGCATATGTATTTACTATATAACTACCGTTATATATTTTATTTCGTATGCAGCTTACGTAGTAGTAGTACTGTATACGACCTTTACTTGTTATACACTAAACCCATTAAAAATGGGCCAAAAGGATATAATGGTTTTTCGCAAATGTAATATAATAGACAAAAGGAAGTATCTCTGATATAATAAAGTATGTATATTCTTAGTCAGAATCTAAACACAAGATGATCCACCCCTGACCGTCTGTCCATTTGCATTTAAGAAAAAGTCGATCTTATAACTTTTAAGAGATAGGACTTCAAATATGAGCATAGGTCCACGTAGTGTCCACGCTGATCGAGTTTATTTAAAATCATAAATACCTTTTCCTCTGAAATCCTCTTTTTGAGCAAATATCAAGCAATCTGGAGCGTGTGCTTTTACCGAATTTCATAAATAATATCGCAATCCCGCTTATAATGTATGCTTGTCTATTTATTATCTAGGTAAAATGTGTATCTTTGGTTAAATCTTAAGTGAAAGTAGTAGTATAAAGTTTCAGCGTATGTCTTATTCGGGCACTCCCGTTTAGAGCACTATTTATTATGTTAGTCAAAATGGAAAACTTAAATTTTTTGTCATTCTATTTCTTTAGGCTTGCCGTACATGCTAGAAAGGGCAGGACTTGATGTACAACATGGTAAGTAGGTATTGATAACATTTTTTAGCTTAATTTCATCTGTATGGTTGATGGTTGCCAACAAGAGTAATGTACCAACCAAGTACAATAATTCTCATTTAAATTTTCTCTTTCTTATTGTCATCAATTTAAAATATTTACAGAATCATTTGGTAATATTAAGTGATGCATCGGGTAGGGAATTGATCTACCATAAATATTCCGGTACATCAGCGCGGCTGATGCTTTTTATTAATATATGTATGTTAGTTTTAAATACTTAAAGCCCAAAAACATATGTGTGTATGCATGTGCAGGGTTTGATTCGCTCTCACTCATTACTTTGCGCGCTTGTGTCCATCTTTTTCTCCCTGCATAGCTTCTCAAAAAACCCCGAGATCTACAAACATACATATGTTTGTATTGGGTGGATGCTCGCACGGCGTCTGCCGCGAGCCAGAGATATTTTCTTCAATTGTGTGACCTTTATGCCTGTGGTAGCAAAAGGCACACACACTCAAATGCCCTATCTTGTATTTCAGGCATAATGAGAAGAATCTGGATTTTATTTATTTAAAAAAAAACTTAAATGACCCAAATGAAATATGTATATTTCATTTATATTTATATTCTAATATTTTTGTTTACTGTGAGGACCTATTTTGCTTAAAATAAAAAAAAACCAAGTCGTATTTCAGCAAGGGTATTTCATCGTCGGCTTGTCGAAGAATTCTAAGAAAATGCCCAAAATTGAAAATGTTCAATTTTTGCGACTTGCTACTTATGTTCACGCTAACACTTTCGAGGGAGCAGTCGTGTGATATTGTAAAAGGGGTTGGCCTGTTCATGTGCAAAACTCCTATTTTCCAAGCTTGTTGTTGGTAAGGCTACCCGAACGTTGGCATGTGTGCATGATAACTTTTTAGGCCTGCCAAACACACACACTTACACACTTTTCTATTCCCGACCAGCGGATTTCCTGAACCCTCTTATATATACCAACACTTGTGCTCCAAAATTTTTATTTATTTTTGCGCTTCTAACCTGCTTTCTGTTTGTTAATTTGGCTTCACTTGTGTTTAATTTAAACAGCTTTTATTACTTGTGAAAAGTGCTATCTGATGTGCAGCGTAAGCTTATCAATTATTGCATTTATTGATTGGCGTCAGTTCCGTGTAATCGTTATTATTTGTTTTTATTCTTTTGTTTTGGCGCTTCCCTGTGCATACACTTGCTTGTGCGTGTGTTCCCTGGCATATTTCTTCTTGTGCAAAAATTGTTTGCTGTTGCCTTTTGCTTCGAACAATAATTTTTTTTTGTGTTCGAAAATTTTTTAGCGCTTACTTGCTATATTTTTGTGCACCGTTTTTCGTTTCGCTCTGCGGTCTCGCAACTTCTGCAATTGCCAAGAAGGGCTGCAGCGGCTTGTGTTGGTTGTGTCCAGTAGTTATCGACAAGCAAATTGATTTCTAAAGAATGTATAATTCTGTGAGAAATCAATGCTCAAAACTTAATAGTGTGGCTAAGCAGTTCTGGAGTAACTTTGACTGGAGTTTAGAGTTACTTAGCAAATATAAATTCGAGTCTCCACACTAGCATCTCAGATTTTGCATTTGCCCTCTGCTTTTGTCCAAAATAGATGCGCCTCTCTTGTCCGTGCATAGCAATTTGGATTAATCCCCAATGCTGTCATTATTGCCTTCTCCAAGCGATTGTCAGAATATTACCCCTGGAGTAGTACCAGTAGACCCTGTATCTGAACCCTCCCCAGTCAGCGTAAGTGTTTCAGCACCGTCAGCCTCTGGCCGCAAAGGTAAACCTGCGCGCAATCTAGTTCAGATTGTTAAAGGCAATCACGGTGCCTACTCCTGTATTGTCTTCAGCCCCATCAGCTCCTATTTTAGCTGTTGTTGCCCCTCGTAAACAAGTTTTTCTGTCCTGGCTTTCATCTGAGACCACTTGTGATTCATCGGCTGCCTATATTGCTAGCAAGTCTTCTGCTAGCGTGTCAATTACTAAATTTTTTTTCTCCACACCTCGTGAAATATCATAATTTAAAATAATGTTTCACGTGTTGCGTTCCCAATCATTTGTTATCGTAAATTGTTGCCTCCTTACATTATTGTTTACGAGTTTAAGCAAAAAAATCCAATCCAAAACTAATTCCGTCTTCCGACCTAGTTTCTATTCTTTATCAGAATGTCAGTGGTCTCATTTCTAAGCTTTAAAATGTTTTCATGGCTAGCTCTTCCTTCGATTTGGATATAATCGCATTTTCAGAAACATGGTTAAATTCAACCAAATCAGATTTTGAAGTTTTGTGAACAATTTCATTGTTCATAGAAATGGTCAGCCGACTCGAGGTGGTGGGGTATTAATTGCCGTTAAATCCACTTTCCAGTCAGAACCTTTCTGTTTTATTACGCCTACCGACGCTGAGATTGTCTCAGTTAAAGTGACTTTTCCACCACGCGATATTTATATCACATGCTCCTATGTTCCTCCTTCTTCTGATATTCAAGTATATATAAAACATATTACTTGTATTGAAAAGATTCTACACATGTGCGTGATAATGACCTATTTATAGCGTTTTAATTTACCGAACATCTCTTGGTCATTATTCACATTATTATCTAGTACCCTCAGCAAAGCATGACTTTATAGATTGCATGCTCGACCTTTCGTTGTTTCAAATAAATTCAATTTTTAATCATTTAAATAGAAACCTTGATCTTGTATTTGTCAACGATTACCTTATTGCTAATGTGTCCAGGTACCCTCCTTTATTTGTTCCTGAGGATGTATATTATCCTACTTTATCATCAATTGCTTCTTCAAAGCCACCAAGGTTCACTCCCAGACTATCAAACCTACAAAATATTAAGTCTAAATATTTTAAAAAGTTTGATAAGTCTGGTTCTAGTATTGACTTGGCTAAATATTCTATAACCAAGTCAAATTTCTTTCTTGCTAACCCTCAGTGCTATGAGAATTATCTTTTTCGTTGCAAAGGCAATTTGCCCAAAATCCGAGACAGTTTCATAATTTTGTAAACAAAGCTAGCAATGATTCCGATTCTGCTAACTTCTTTGCTAACTTTTTCCAATCAAATTACTTTGTCTGCCCTGATAATAATTCTTACCATTACAATATTACTTCATCCGTTTCTATACCTGCTCCTATTATTTCCCATTTCTCTCTCCTTTTTGCTATAAATTCTTTAAAATCATCTTACTCTCCTGGTCCTGACAATTTGCCTAGTAGTCTACTCAAGAAGTGTAGTTCTTTCATTCTTTGTCCATTGCTAAAGCTTTTTAATCTATTTATCTTCTGTCTTTCGATCTTTTTGGAAAGAATCTTATATCATTCTTCTCCACAAGAAAGGTGGAAAGTCTGATATAAAAAATTGCAGGGGCATTGCAAAACTTTCCAGAATCTCTAAATTATTATCTAAATTAAAAAAATAATCACCTGTTTAACATGAAGTCGTAAAGAATCGGTCAACTACGACCAATCTGCTTGAAAAATTATCTTCCTTGGTAAATTATGCTTTTCTTCTAAAATGCAAACTGATGTCATTTACACAGACTTCAGTAAGCATTTGACTCTGTGCACCATGATATTTCCCTCCGTCGCTTTTGCTTTGATTTCTTCTTATTTTAAAGGTATGTCCCTAAGAGTCATGCTGTGGCTGACTACCTCGAAGCAGGTTCACGTTACTTCTGGTGTTCCTCAATGTAATTATTTTGGACCTTTACTCTTTACTCAATTTATAAATTATCCCCCCTCGATTATATCACATGCCCATGTACTTATAAATACGGTCGATGTCTTTATCGGCACCTACGTGCTTAAAGTTTCCTTAACGTTAAATATGTGAGTTGGGCAACTATTTAAAAATTACTTGTAGTGGTGGTGCTATTATTTTATTCACAGCTGTACATCCCAGATAGGGATATTTGGATAAATATCTGTTATTGAAAGCTACATGTATCACTTAGCGTTTTGCTTATTTGTAAACCAGTACACTTACTGAGCCCAAAATAGGGAGTATTACCTGCGAAAGTTTTCTGCTCGACGCACGTAATCGTATTTTAATCACATGTAAAGGAGATGATATTGTAATGCTCTCTGCCCGATTTAGAGTATCGGTATATAACTGGCAGTTCTAGCTGTTACTTTTGTGCATTTGAAAATATTGGGATTGGAGGAATTGTGTAATGTATTTATGCGCAATTACCTGCTCGGGGGTTTCAGTTTCCCTTAAAATTGCTCCTAAGCCTGCAAATACAGAGGTAATTGTCTTCAAATCAAGCACTTAAAATCATTACTCAAGGAAACACTGACCAAAGCGAGAAGTGCATACCTTGAGAAATCATAATATTTAGTGCGTGTCTGGTGAACGTGGATGACATAATATTGCTCAGCTTGCACATCAAGCTTGGAGTGATCTACAGCCCTAAAATATTTGTATGTAACTATTAAATCAAAATAAAAGCGACAAACTTGGAACTTTTGTATACCATTCCTTAAAGCAAACATCAACATATAACAATAAAAATCTATTCAGCTATAAAATGTCATTTTGCCCTCTCTTTGTCGATTTTAAATATTAATATCTTAAACGACGCCTATTTAATGCAAATATGTAAATTCAGAAGTTAGGCAATTAAAACAAGTTTTCCCTAAGTTTTAAAGTTAAAATCGTAAAATATAAGGAACAAAAATAAAATTCTTTGGTTGAAAATTAATGATTTTAAATAAATTTGTTAATTGTGTTTTTTTTCTTATCAATATCCAAAAAAGTTGAGTTTTATAATATTTGTGCATATTATATTATAATATTCTAAAGGAAAAAAAAAAAAAGTTAGAGGTTCTAGTAAGGATTTCCTGACTTGGAGATACCCTGAACCCTCTTCTACCAACAGCAAATGCAGCTCGTGCTACGAGCTCGTTTGCTTAAGCAGTATTTAAAAACAAATAAGTCTTTCCCTCAGTAGGAATCGAACCTGTGACAGATCACACCACTTGCAATCGCCCCGACAGCCACATCAGCAATTTGTTTCTTATGAAAAAAAAAACTAATTAAAATAACAGCACATAACAACTGCAATTGCAATGTTGTTGATAGAATTCAATAAACACACTGCCAACTTATGTTACTTCTGTGTTTCCTAACCGATCTTGATGAAAACTTCAACAGGAGATCTTACTGTACTATAGAATATATGTATATTCTCAAAAAGTGAATTGCATTGAAATTGTCGCTCAATTTGGTGGGCGAACCGTGTTTGTTTATTTATTTGATTAATAGCTATGTGCTGCTAGCGGGGAGGTGGTGATAGCTATAAAATGAAGGATACTTGATATATATTTACTATTCTAGAAGCCGCATGTCAAGTTTGGTGGTATAGCTCTTATAACTTACGAGAATTACAGAATTTCGATATCGTTTTCTTTCGATTACTTGGAAACGGGGCAAGTTATCGATTATCGAGAACAAAATACTGCTGTGCGGACACTAGGAGGTCCTACGTTTCAAATTAAGAGTCTATCTCGCATAGGTTCTGAGATCCTTGCGTTCATACGGACGGACGGACGCACGGACAGACCGACAGGCAGATGGACATTGCTAGATCGACTTGGCTATTGATGCTGATCAAAAATATATAAATTAATCTAAGATTCACTCCCACGACGAATGTTGCTCGTTCGATGTGTGTGCTTCTTGATTGTTGTTGAGCTGCTCCCACGACGAAGTGTAGTCTGTTTGCAGGGTATGATGTCTTCTGGTATCCCACGTTGGCACCTTAAATGCACTTGGTGATACTGTAGAATTAGGCTGGTCTTGTGACCAAGTTGATTTAAAGTATTGCGGCAATGGCCGAAAACAATTAAACACAAATATTACGGCTTTAACCGGAGCAAAGTTTATTCTTCTGCTGAAGAGTTTGAATGCTTAAACAGAACTAAAGTATTGGATATAAAATTCTTAAGTCTAAAGCCCAAAGCGGGCATAAGAATCACGCCGCAATGTCATGGTCTGCAAGCCGACTCAGTATAATCATAGGCGATAATTGGGACTCTTGCGACAATAACAAAAGTATCAGGTTACCGCCGCTGACCATTGCAGCTAGAGTGCTGAAACAAAGTATTCAGCACAGCGCGTGTGAGGCTACTTAGTAATGATATTTATGTGCGAGGGTTACTCGTTAACTATTCCCCCCTTAGAATCATGACTGTCCCCGGTCACGCTAAACTTATTAATGGCCCTTTGGATTTCCTTCGAATCTCGTCTTCGCCTTAGCACTTGGAAAAGGAGCAGAGAGCCTGTGAAGATGATGCTGAGTCCTACTCCAGCTTCGAACCAAACCCTATGTAGCCAAATTGACGCCATTTCCTCCTTGAACTCTTGAATGAATTGTAAGTTCTGATTACTTGGTGTACTTGGTGCCGTTGATGGTGGCTGAATGCTCAAAAGTGATGAGATGTGTGCCGTTTGTTGAAATTTCGGGGCCGCCATCTGTGATGACTCGTGCTGAGCTTTCGTTGATAATTATAACGCCATCATCAACGTGTGTGATTGGTTTTAGATGGCTGGGCTGAGTATGGCAGAGAGCAGTGCTCCCAGCGTGCGGGGCCCGTGCGCAGGTGTGAGCCGCCAGTTTGCAGATCGTGGCGTAGGTTGTTCTGATGCACTCCGTGACTGCTAAAGTGTCGTCTTCGCATTCGGGTACGGTGTCGTCTTGTAGTTGTAGTACAGTGTGTTGGTGTGATACAGGAAATATGGTGACCTTTTTGCAGCTAAACTTAATTCGTGGGGCATGCGATTAATATGTGTATTATACTTTCGGACTGAAGGACTTTAATGTTAGATGCTTCCATTAAACTAACAATGGGGACATCGGAGGAGTGTTCAACTAGTGACTTCACATCATTATGGTCGAACACGGTAGGATTTATTATATCGGATTTAGCAAGAGTGATTGTCAGCATTAAATTCTGAACTTCTGTTATTAACATTCTGTTTCTAGCAAGTAGTGCTTCATATAAGTGTGGAGTGTCAACAAAATCATTTTTCTTTGCCTTGATTATTTTATTAATTGTGTCTGTGAGCTGGTTTATCTGTTTCTGCGTTTCTGAATTTATTACTACCTGCCTATTATTTGAATTAATTAACTGCGATTCGGTCATTCTAATTTTCTCAAAATCTGAGGCATCTGGAGTGCCTGCTACCACCTTGAGAGCTGTGCTGAGAAAGTCTAAACTTCTGGCGATCCGGTGATGGATTTTTAATACGGACAAAAGATTCCTGATGTGATCTGTATCAACATCTAACAATTTTCGCATGTGCGACTGGGGAAATAGTTTGGCCAACTCTTCTGTACTATCTACGATTGCTGTGAAATCGGATAAATTACTAGAGTGCCTTAAATAATCTTGCTGTTCCCACACCAATGCGTTTCCGTCTATTACGGGTATGTAGTTTGAGTATGAATAGTCGGTAATCCGAGCGTTCGTTATTTTTTATTATGCATAGGATCGTGCCCACAATCCTGTTATAGAAAAAGGGGTAAAAAATGAAATTTTGTGCATTCTATTTCTATCACTAACCTATTTTTATTTTTGGTGCTGCTCGGTGGTATTTTACTTGAGAGTGTCTTTATGAACCACCCTCCCCTTAACAAGAACAGACGTTCCTAGGTCTGCTTGTATTCTTTCCTCAGAACATAATGGGGTCAACTTGTTGCCTATTCTTTTATTGTTTTTGACAAATACCCTCTCGCCTACCTCGAACACCCTCTTTTGTCTGTCCGGGTTGCATCTTTCAATGTTAGATTGTTGGGCTCTAGCTACTTTTTCTTTTATAGCTTGCCGAAAATCTTTGGATGCCGCGTGTATAACTTTGATGGGTTTTTGTTTTGTAACTGAGTGCAGTGTCTTGTTGTACTCTACAGTTGCCCTCATAATCAGTTCGGTTGTATCTTCAACTTTCTTGTCAATTTTTAAATATTTTGCAATTTCTATTAGGGTGCTGTGGAAACGTTCCACCTGTCCGTTCGAAGTGCTATGGAGTGGCGGCGCATTTACGACATGTCTGTCGTATTTTGCTTTAGTACAGACCCTGCAATTTGCTACGATTTCGTTTGCTATTTTGTTCATTTTAGGAAAATAATAGTCATGAATGACTTGTTTGGTATTTTCCTGAGCGGCTCGGTGTGCGCGGTTATGTTCGACAGTTATTATTTCTAACTGTTCGTTTCTGTTTGTAATGTCCGACACAAAGTTCTTACAATGCCAGAACTTTGTTTTTGGGTAATGCAACACCACTTTTGTGTTGGAAACTGGCCAAAGTTGGTAAATCGCAGTATATTGCGTTTACAACGTTGGGATTTATAACCTCTTTGAGTGTATCAAAGACGCTGGTTTTGTCAACGAAACTGTTTAAGTGGCGAGTCTTGCTGCCGAAGAGTATCAGGTTTCGTTTTAATGGGTAGCGTGCCTCTTCTAGGACTATTTGATTCCTGAAGCAATTTAAAGGCTTGTCTGTCGTTTCGACCGTGTAGGTCAGTGATTCTTCGCTGTGAATGGTTGCAGCGTCTGACTGAGGTTCATTTTGTAAGGCGCTTATATTTTGCCTTGATAGGGCATCAGCCACTAAGTTTTCTTTCCCTGGCTTGTAGAACATTTTGGCGTCATGCTCATCTATGTAAGCTTTCCACCTTTTGATTTTTGCGTTCGTGTTTTTTTCCGAGACTGCAAAAGTCAATGGTTAATGGTCGGTAAAGATCTTTATTTCTTTCGTGCCATACAAAAAGTTCTGAAGCTTGCCCAGGTCCCATACAATGGCTAATAGTTCCCTTTCGTTTGTGGCATAATTTAACTCGCATTGTTTTAATGTTCGAGAAACCATGGTAATTGGTCGGCCTCCTTGTGATAGGACGGGTCCGATGCCATTTGCGGAGGCGTCGGTAGTTAGATCGAATGGCTGTTTAAAATCTGGGTACATAAGTATGACATCTTCTGATGCCAAAATGTTTCGCAGACGTTCAAATGCGTTGCGTTGTGTTTCATCAAACTCAACTGCAACTTTCCCAGACCTGTGTTTGCTGACAGTTCCGTTTTCACCTTTCAGTATGTTTGTTAGTGGTCTTGCGATCGATGCAAAATCCTTAACAAATCTTCTGTAGTAGCTGGCTAAACCAAGGAATGATCTGAGACTATATAAATTTTTAGGCTAGATGTATTCCTGTATGGCTTTTACTTTTTCGGGGTCAGTTTTTGCCCCGCCTCTTGTCACTATGAATCCTAGGTACTCAACGCATTCTTTAAAGAATTTTGTTTTTTCCTGTGAGACTCGCATATTGGCATCGATTAAGCACTTTAGTCCTGTATCACGTCGTCTACATAGACGTAACATATCTTTCCGATCTGTTCCCTCAGGACGTCGTCGATGGCTCTTTGAAAAATGCTTCCCGCATTTTTTAGGCCGAAGGGTAAGCGACAGAATTCATATTTCCCGCCGTTTACCGCAAATGACGTTTTTTCGCGGTCTTGTTCCGCTAGGTAAATTTGATGATACCCTGATTTTAAGTCTAGGGTTCGCAAGAATCATGGGAATGCATGGCATTGGATATCGGTCGGCAATGGTTCGCTCATTCAGCTTCCTAAAGTCGATTACCAATCGTTTGTTTTTGTTGCCATTAGCGTCAGTCCCGTTTTTGTCTACAACCCATGTTGGGCTGTTATACGGGGACCTTGATGGTCTAATTATGCCATCTTTTAATAACTGTTTGATTTCGTTGCTTACGAAATCTGCCACTCCAATAGGATGTGGGTATAACTTGGAGTATACCGGATCGTTATCCTCTGTGCGGACTGTGGCGACGACTGAGGTGTTAAAGGGTAAGGCCTTTTTAGAGGTCGAAAATACCTTAATTCTCATCGAAATCATTTTTTTGAACTCCGTCTTTTTGGAAAGGGGTACCACTATGTCCTCGACACGGGTAAAGTTTACGTTGTCACAGTCTTGGTACTGTAACTTTTCTATTGTACTTCCATATTCAATCACGTCTTTTTTGAGATTCAATGTCGCCCCTACCTGTGTTAACAAGTCTAGGCCTACGATGGCATCGAAAGCTGTTAAGGTGTCTAGTAGAAAAAATTGAGACTTTTGTCCAAAAATGTACATTAAACATTTTTTATTTATTTTGTTAGAACCATGTATGGAACTAACAGTAAATGGGGAATCAGCCGGCACTACTCCTTTAAGCTCCTTTACGGGCTTTACGTAGTTTTCGGCTGCCCCAGTGTCAATCAATATTCTTATGTTTCTCCCTGCTAGTTGCCTTTCGATAAACGGCAACCAGGAGCGTTCCCTAAAAAATTTAGCGTGTCGTTTTCGCCACCAGAGTCGTCATCGCTTATGACACCTTCGGCAGCCGAGGCCTGCTTTTTGTAGCTCTGAGAATCCTGATTCTCAGCTTCATGATTGACATTATTTAATCTTTGCCGACCTTGGCCGGTCATACGCTCAGGCGTGTTTTGTCTTTTTTGTGTTTCCGACTGTTGGGCGTTACTTTGTGGTTTCCCCCAATTTGTCGGTTGTCTGATCTTGGACAGCGATGGATCAACGTCCATAGGCTGGTCCTGGCTTTGTTGTGCGTTGCTATGTGTCCTCCTATTTTGGTCTTGGTTAGCATTGATATGCTGCCGCTTCACAAAATGGGGATTTTTTTCATGGTTTCGGTCGTCCCTGTAGCTTTTTGTTTGTTTGTGTTGGGGACGCTGCCTATGGCTTTCAGCTGCTTGTGCTCTTTCTTCGATGGCCTTTGCATACGAAGTGGAAAAGGTGCTACGCTCAATGCTCGCTTCTGCCTCCCTAGCTAGTGCTAAAGCGGATGGCAGGTCTTTACTTGATACTGTAGAATTATGCTGGTCTTGTGACCCAGCAAGTTGATTTAAAGTCTTGCGGCAATGGCCGAAAACAATTAAACACAAATATTACGGCTTTAACCGGAGCAATGTTTATTCTTCTGCTGAAGGGTTTGAATGCTTAAACAGAACTAAAGTATTGGATATAAAATTCTTAAGTCTAAAGCCCAAAGCGGGCATAAGAATCACGCCGCAATGTCATGGTCGGCAAGCCGACTCAGCATAATCATAGGCGATAATTGGGACTCTTGCGACAATAACAAAAGTATCAGGTTACCGCCGCTGACCATTGCAGCTAGAGTGCTGAAACAAAGTATTCAGCACAGCGCGTGTGAGGCTAATTAGTAATGATATTTATGTGCGAGGGTTACTCGTTAACTTATATACTTTATGGGGTCAGAAATGCTTTCTTCTGCCTATTACATACATTTAGACAACTATACATATTATATAATTTTTAGCCATTTTAAATGGGTTCATGGTATAAAAATGCGATCAAAGGGAAGACTTTAATACATTTTGCGCAAATGTGATATTGAAGTGAATGTAGAATATAATGGTAAGCAAGCAGTTGAGAAATATATACCTCACTGATCAGATCATGATAGTTCAGTGACAACAGTGGAAATACTACGAGTCAGAGTAAGCTGATGACTATTGGACAATTTTCGGCTACCCTCATTAAGGATTGCTTAGAGTATCGAGAGAATAAGCAATATTTTTCGGTAGTTGATTTCAAGCAAGGATTTGACCAAATAGCGGCAGAAGATAAATCCGTGCAGTACACATCCCTTGTCAAATACGGATACTTACGAATGCCATTTGGCTTCAGGAACGGACTGGCTATTTTTTAGAGGTCCATTATAGTTTATATGGATGATATCGTCGTGGCGGCAGGAAATTTAAAGGAGCGTGTGCATATTTTATGTACAGAAAAGGAATGTGAATTCTTGGGTAATATTTTCAATCAACACCGCATAGCATAGAATTTCTATAATTTGAAAAGAGTATCATATCCTTCATAATCTTAAAAGTCTAGACTTTTTGGTTGCTTTTTTTCGTACTTCCACCGTTTTGTTATTTTGATTCGCTTTCACTCATTACTTTGCGCGCTTGTGTCCATCTTTTTCTCCCTGCATAGCTTCTCAAAAAACCCCGAGATCTACAAACATACATATGTTTGTATTGTGTGGATGCTCGCACGGCGTCTGCCGCGAGCCAGAGATATTTTCTTCAATTGTGTGCCCTTTATGCCTGTGGTAGCAAAAGGCACACACACTCAAATGCTCTATCTTGTATTTCAGGCATAATGAGAAGAATCTGATTTTAATTTATTTAAAAAAAACTTAAATGACCCAAATGAAATATGTATATATTATATTCTAATATTTTTGTTTACTGTGAGGACCTATTTTGCTTAAAATAAAAAAAAACTAAGTCGTATTTCTGCAAGGGTATTTCATCGTCGGCTTGTCGAAGAATTCTAAGAAAATGCCCAAAATTGAAAATGTTCAATTTTTGCGACTTGCTACTTATGCTCACGCACACTCTTTCGAGGGAGCAGTCGTGTGATATTGTAAAAGGGGTTGGCCTGTTTATGTGCAAAACGCCTATTTTCCAAGCTTGTTGTTGGTAAGGCTACCCAAACGTTGGCATGTGTGCATGATAACTTTTTAGGCCTGCCAAACACACACACTTACACACTTTTCTATTCCCGACCAGCGGATTTCCTGAACCCTCTTCTACCAACACTTGTGCTCCAACATTTTTATTTATTTTTGCGCTTCTAACCTGCTTTCCGTTTTTTAATCTGGCTTCACTTGTGTTTAATTTAAACAGATTTTATTACTTGTGCAAAGTGCTATCTGATGTGCAGCGTAAGCTTATCAATTATTGCATTTATTGATTGGCGTCAGTTCCGTGTAATCGTTATTATTTGTTTTTATTCTTTTGTTTTGGCGCTTCCCTGTGCATACACTTGCTTGTGCGTGTGTTCCCTGGTGCATATTTCTTCTTGTGCATCGCGCTCTCAAAAATTGTTTGCTGTTGCCTTTTGCTCCAAACAATAATTTTTGTTTTGTGTTCGAAAATTTTTTAGCGCTTACTTGCTATATTTTTGTGCACCGTTTTTCGTTTCGCTCTGCGGTTTCGCAACTTCTGCAATTGCCAAGAAGGGCTGCAGCGGCTTGTGTTGGTTGTGTCCAGTAGTTATCGACAAGCAAATTGATTTCTAAAGAATGTATAATTCTGTGAGAAATCAATGCTCAAAACTTAATAGTGTGACTAAGCGGCTCTGGGGTAACTTTGACTCGAGTTTGGAGTTGCTTAGCAAATATAAATTCGAGCTCCACACTAGCATCTCAGTTTTTGCATTTGCCCTCTGCTTTTGTCCAAAATAGATGCGCCTCTCTTGTCCGTGCATAGCACGGATCCCCAATGCTGTCATTATTGCCTTCTCCAAGCGATTGTCCGAATATAACCCCTGGAGTAGTACCAGTAGACCCTGTATCTGAACCCTCCCCAGTCAGCGTAAGTGTTTCAGCACCGTCAGCCTCTGGCCGCAAAGGTAATCCTGCGCGCAATCTAGTTCAGATTGTTAAAGGCAATCACGGTGCCTACTCCTGTATTGTCTTCAGCCCCATCAGCTCCTATTTTAGCTGTTGTTGCCCCTCGTAAACAAGTTTTTCTGTCCTGGCTTTCATCTGAGACCACTTGTGATTCATTGGCTGCCTATATTGCTAGCAAGTCTTCTGCTAGCGTGTCAATTACTAAATTTTTTTTCTCCACACCTCGTGAAATAGCTTAATTTAAAATTAATGTTTCACGTGTTGCGTTCCCAATCGTTTGTTATCGTAAATTGTTGCCTCCTTACATTATTGTTTACGAGTTTAAGCAAAAAAATCCAATCCAAAACTAATTCCGTCTTCCGACCTAGTTTCTATTCTTTATCAGAATGTCAGTGGTCTCATTTCTAAGCTTTAAAATGTTTTCATGGCTAGCTCTTCCTTCGATTTGGATATAATCGCATTTTCAGAAACATGGTTAAATTCAACCAAATCAGATTTTGAAGTTTTTTTGAACAATTTCATTGTTCATAGAAATGGTCGGCCGACTCGAGGTGGTGGGGTATTAATTGCCGTTAAATCCACTTTCCAGTCAGAACCTTTCTTTTTTATTACGCCTGCCGACGCTGAGATTGTCTCAGTTAAAGTGACTTTTCCACCACGCGATATTTATATCACATGCTCCTATGTTCCTCCTTCTTCTGATATTCAAGTATATTTAAAACATATTACTTGTATTGAAAAGATTCTACACATGTGCGTGATAATGACCTATTTATAGCGTTTTAATTTACCGAACATCTCTTGGTCATTATTCACATTATTATCTAGTACCCTCAGCAAAGCATGACTTTATAGATTGCATGCTCGACCTTTCGTTGTTTCAAATAAATTCAATTTTTAATCATTTAAATAGAAACCTTGATCTTGTATTTGTCAACGATTACCTTATTGCTAATGTGTCCAGGTACCCTCCTTTATTTGTTCCTGAGGATGTATATCATCCTACCTTATCATCAATTTCTTCTTCAAAGCCACCAAGGTTCACTCCCAGACTATCAAACTTGCAAAATATTAAGTCTAAATATTTAAAAAAGTTTGATAAGTCTGGTTCTAGTATTGACTTGGCTAAATATTCTATAGCCAAGTCAAATTTCTTTCTTGTTAACCCTCAGTGCTATGAGAATTATCTTTTTCGTTGCAAAGGCAATTTGCCCAAAATCCGAGACAGTTTCATAATTTTGTAAACAAAGCTAGCAATGATTCCGATTCTGCTAACTTCTTTGCTAACTTTTTCCAATCAAATTACTTTGTCTACCCTGAAAATAATTCTTACCATTACAATATTACTTCATCCGTTTCTATACCTGCTCCTATTATTTCCCATCTTACTCTCCTGGTCCTGACAATTTGCCTAGTAGTCTACTCAAGAAGTGTAGTTCTTTCATTCTTTGTCCATTGCTAAAGCTTTTTAATCTATTTATCTTCTGTCTTTCGATCTTTTTGGAAAGAATCTTATATCATTCTTCTCCACAAGAAAGGTGGAAAGTCTGATATAAAAAATTGCAGGGGCATTGCAAAACTTTCCAGAATCTCTAAATTATTATCTAAATTAAAAAAATAATCACCTGTTTAACATGAAGTCGTAAAGAATCGGTCAACTACGACCAATCTGCTTGAAAAATTATCTTCCTTGGTAAATTATGCTTTTCTTCTAAAATGCAAACTGATGTCATTTACACAGACTTCAGTAAGCATTTGACTCTGTGCACCATGATATTTCCCTCCGTCGCTTTTGCTTTGATTTCTTCTTATTTTAAAGGTATGTCCCTAAGAGTCATGCTGTGGCTGACTACCTCGAAGCAGGTTCACGTTACTTCTGGTGTTCCTCAATGTAATTATTTTGGACCTTTACTCTTTACTCAATTTATAAATTATCCCCCCTCGATTATATCACATGCCCATGTACTTATAAATACGGTCGATGTCGTTATCGGCACCTACGTGCTTAAAGTTTCCTTAACGTTAAATATGTGAGTTGGGCAACTATTTAAAAATTACTTGTAGTGGTGGTGCTATTATTTTATTCACAGCTGTACATCCCAGATAGGGATATTTGGATAAATATCTGTTATTGAAAGCTACATGTATCACTTAGCGTTTTGCTTATTTGTAAACCAGTACACTTACTGAGCCCAAAATAGGGAGTATTACCTGCGAAAGTTTTCTGCTCGACGCACGTAATCGTATTTTAATCACATGTAAAGGAGATGATATTGTAATGCTCTCTGTCCGATTTAGAGTATCGGTATATAACTGGCAGTTCTAGCTGTTACTTTTGTGCATTTGAAAATATTGGGATTGGAGGAATTGTGTAATGTATTTATGCGCAATTACCTGCTCGGGGGTTTCAGTTTCCCTTAAAATTGCTCCTAAGCCTACAAATACAGAGCTAATTGTCTTCAAATCAAGCACTTAAAATCATCACTTAAGGAAACACTGACCAAAGCGAGAAGTGCATACCTTGAGAAATCATAATATTTAAAGTGCGTGTCTGGTGAACGTGGATGACATAATATTGCTCAGCTTGCACATCAAGCTTGGAGTGATCTACAGCCCTAAAATATTTGTATGTAACTATTAAATCAAAAAAAAAGCGACAAACTTGGAACTTTTGTATACCATTCCTTAAAGCAAACATCAACATATAACAATAAAAATCTATTCAGCTATAAAATGTCATTTTGCCCTCTCTTTGTCGATTTTAAATATTAATATCTTAAACGACGCCTATTTAATGCAAATATGTAAATTCAGAAGTTAGGCAATTAAAACAAGTTTTCCCTAAGTTTTAAAGTTAAAATCGTAAAATATAAGGAACAAAAATAAAATTCTTTGGTTGAAAATTAATGATTTTAAATAAATTTGTTAATTGTGTTTTTTTTCTTATCAATATCCAAAAAAGTTGAGTTTTATAATATTTGTGCATATTATATTATTATATTCTAAAGGAAAAAAAAAAAAAAGTTAGAGGTTCTAGTAAGGATTTCCTGACTTGGAGATACCCTGAACCCTCTTCTACCAACAGCAAATGCAGCTCGTGCTACGAGCTCGTTTGCTTAAGCAGTATTTAAAAACAAATAAATCTTTCCCTCAGTAGGAATCGAACCTGTGACAGATCACACCACTTGCAATCGCCCCGACAGCCACATCAGCAATTTGTTTCTTATGAAAAAAAAAACTAATTAAAATAACAGCACATAACAACTGCAATTGCAATGTTGTTGATAGAATTCAATAAACACACTGCCAACTTATGTTACTTCTGTGTTTCCTAACCGATCTTGATGAAAACTTCAACAGGAGATCTTACTGTACTATAGAATATATGTATATTCTCAAAAAGTGAATTGCATTGAAATTGTCGCTCAATTTGGTGGGCGAACCGTGTTTGTTTATTTATTTGATTAATAGCTATGTGCTGCTAGCGGGGAGGTGGTGATAGCTATAAAATGAAGGATACTTGATATATATTTACTATTCTAGAAGCCGCATGTCAAGTTTGGTGGTATAGCTCTTATAACTTACGAGAATTACAGAATTTCGATATCGTTTTCTTTTGATTACTTGGAAACGGGGCAAGTTATCGATTATCGAGAACAAAATACTGCTGTGCGGACACTAGGAGGTCCTACGTTTCAAATTAAGAGTCTATCTCGTATAGGTTCTGAGATCCTTGCGTTCATACGGACGGACGCACGGACAGACAGACGGACATGGCTAGATCGACTTGGCTATTGATGCTGATCAAAAATATATATACTTTATGGGGTCAGAAATGCTTTCTTCTGCCTATTACATACATTTATACAAGTATATTATATAATTTTTAGCCATTTTAAATGGGTTCATGGTATAAAAATGCGATCAAAGGGAAGACTTTAATACATTTTGCGCAAATGTGATATTGAAGTGAATGTAGAATATAATGGTTAGCAAGCAGTTGAGAAATATATACCTCACTGATCAGATCATGATAGTTCAGTGACAACAGTGGAAATACTACGAGTCAGAGTAAGCTGATGACTATTGGACAATTTTCGGCTACCCTCATTAAGGATTGCTTAGAGTATCGAGAGAATAATCAATATTTTTCGGTAGTTGATTTCAAGCAAGGATTTGACCGAATAGCGGCAGAAGATAAATCCGTGCAGTACACATCCCTTGTCAAATACGGATACTTACGAATGCCATTTGACTTCCGGAACGGACTCTCTATTTTTAGAGGTCCATTATAGCTTATATGTATGATATCGTCGTGGCGGCAGGAAATTTAAAGGAGCGTGTACATATTTTATGTATAGAAAAGGAATGTGAATTCTTGGGTAATATTTTCAATCAACACCGCATAGCATAGAATTTCTATAATTTGAAAAAAGTATCATATCCCTCATAATCTTAAAAGTCTAGACTTTTTGGTTGCATTTTTTCGTACTTCCACCGTTTTGTTATTTAGAGCATAGAGCCTTTAATTTAGAGCAAAACCTGGGAATTTAGTGAAAGACCGCCATTCATAACTTAAAAAGTTCAATCTGCCTAAAAAGCGATTCGAGCACAGCAACATACATAATTTTAGAAGCTTACAGAGTTAACGGGATCCAAGTATCTGCGAACAACGGCATACTATGAAAAGAATGCACAGGACGCCAAAGACCGCCATTAAATGTCACACTCATACCAACTGGATTGACAGCATTTCCATCGTACTACTTGGCCTACGAGCAACAGTTAAAGAATATCAACACGTCTCGCAAGCTGAAATCGATTGTGGGACAACGTCACAATTGTAAAATCATTTGAATTAAAATAAGACCTTTTTATACACTGAACCCATTAAAAATGGGTAAAAGCGGTATAATGTATTTTTGCAAATGTATGTAACAGGCAAAAGGCAGCATCTCCGACGCCATTAAAAATATATACATGTAATCGGTCAAATTCGATATAGAAATCCTATATTTTGAGCAAGTCAGGTAATAGTAGTTATAAGAGATAGAGTCATCAAACTTTATATGTAGGTTCTTGAATAGTATATATAAATCAAGTATAATCATTTTATATCTATCGCCACTTCCCCGCTACCACTACATACCTATAAGTCAAGTAAATAAACAAAATTGTATTACCCACCCATTTAAGCCACAATGTTAATGCAATTAACTTTTTGAAAATTTGAAAATATTCTATGGCACAATAAGATCTACTGTTAAAAATTTCATAAAGATCGATTAAGAAACGCAAAAGTAATTAAATAAAAGGTGTATAAACTGAATTTCTGTATAAATGTACAAACACACATTCATGCGCGTCGTTATTTAAATCTAGCAACAGCATTGCAATTGTGATTGTATTCCATGCTGTGTGGGTATGTGCTTCTATTTTTATTCGTTTTTTTCATTAAGACTCAATTGTTGCTGTGGCTGTTGAATAGAGGCGGTTGTAATGTGTGTGGTCTGTTACGAATTCAAGTGGAGGGAACTTTTTTTTTTATTTTTTTTTTTTAATATATTTTTATTACTGCTTAAGCAAACGAGCACGTAGCGCGAGCTGCATTTAGTTTTGGCAGTCGGGAACTCCCGACTAGAGCCTCTTACTAGTTTACTTTCAAATTCGGGGAAAACTTGTTCAATTTGCAGTTGGGGAACCGGAGAATTTACCCGCACCCCCCAACTTTACTGATGTATATCCAAGATAGGGATATCTGGATAAATGTCTGTTATTGAAAGCTACATGTATCACTTATCGTTTTGCTTATTAGTAAGCCAGTACACTTACTGAGCCCAAAATAAGGAGCGTGGGATATGCAGCTTAAGCATAAACGGTCAGCTAGTGAGGCTAGTGAACCGCGCTGCGTAATATGAGACAGAGCCAATACATAAAGTGGCTCTGAGCTTGCTTACTGTATAATTGTTATTGTATGCAACAAAGTGCCGCATATTTTATATTTAATTACATGGTGTTCTGTTAAGGCATATACACACTACACCTTCCTTTTTAGAGAAATGACGTATTCTATGGAGTTATTTAAAGAGTAGTGATATACATATATATATATATATATATATATATATAATTAGATTTTTCTTTATTTGCTGTGAGTTTGAGTCTTATAAAAACCGCGCACAGCTCTAACGGTTAAATTGAATTAAATACAAGGCGAAATTTCACGACAAGTTCATTTATTGAAGATCAACTTAAGACTAAAATTCAGTAGAACTTATTATGCTTATTTATGCTGAGAAGCTTATTTCTACGTAAAGACGCGCAGCTGCAATTATCTGACTGAGGTGTCTATTGCTTTGTGTAACTGTACAAGTGCAGCTGCAATTATCTAGTAAGGTGTTTATTGCTTTGCTTATCTGTTTGGATGCAGCTGCAATTATCTGAATAATGTTTTATTGCTTTTGCAGGCGATAAGCACTTGCAGATTCGCAGCTGCAATTATGCTACCTTCTTATATTTGTCCCTATAACTGTGCATATGTGCGAATATGCCACTTCCCTTCCCTTATAGAGAAGTCTATGCCTAAGCAGGGACTTATTAGTACAATACAGGTAGTGTTGTTTGGTTAACATTACATTTTGTGGTTTTGCACCTTGGTTTGCATCATTTTAAAAATTTTTAATTGGATTTAATTTTACATATGGTAGGTATAAGTATAATATAATTAGTTATTTTGGAAAATTATATGAACAATGGTGTTGTGATATTTATTTTTGTTAATTCAAGAGGTGCGTATAGAGGTGTGAAATCTATTTCTATTTTTTCTTTATTTTTTTTTTTTTTTTTTTTGACAATTTGACTTAAGTTTCTAGTTACAATCATTTCTGTTGTTTGTATTGGTATAAAGTTACAAATTGGTATACATTCTTTTATTGTTTGCATTTCATCATTCGTATTACGTCATTTAGCTCATGAATCTAATCGAATTTTGTACAACGGTCTCTAAATTTTTTTGGAATTCCACTCGATGATTTTCGTCGAGTGTGCCAAAAATATATTTTTATGCTGAGCCTATTATGTTAAACAGTTCTTGTTTCTGTCTATTTTCTTGGTGTAGGGTTATTCCGGTGTTCCGTAGTTGCGAGTTGTCAAATTAATTATTTTAATTTATTTTCATGTGGTGATTAATAGAACTAACATCACTATTGTATTTAATAGACCTGTGGTATTGAGATTTGATTAAATTTCTTTCGTTTTTTAAATTGTGTTTTATAGTAGCGTGTAATTCTATTTCTGTTAGTAATTCGATAATGGTCTGGGTCTGTTTGTTCAACGTTTTTATTAGCTTTAAAAGGGTTTTCTAATTTTCCTTTTTGTAATGGTCCTTTTCGATATCTAGTATCAACTTCGTATTCTTGTCGGTCACCGTTCATTTTATTTATTATTTTTTCTTTTTTTCCTTGGGTATCTAAATTTGGTTGTCCGGCATATAAGAAAATGTGTGCAGGAGTTTGTCCAGTTGTGTCATGTTTTGTTTTGTGATTGTAAATGTAAAGAATTGTTTCTATTTTGCTGAGTTTATTTTCTTCGTCATTTAAAGTGTTAATTATTCTGATTTTTTCATTTATTGTTTTATGTAGTCTTTCGATGTCTGCTATTCCTGTTTTTGTTGTATTTAATTGTATTTCTACTCCTTCACTTTCAAGCCATTTTTTTAGTGCTAAGCTGGAAAATGCGCCGTCTCGGTCAGCTTTTAATAATATTGGTTTTCCTAACTGATTAAATATACGCATTAATGCATTTTTGCATTCTATCCAGTCTTTTGTTTTAATATTTTCAAGAGTAGCGAATTTTGAATAAATGTCCATGCAGCTAAGATAATGTTTGCCTTCAGAAGAATAAATGTCAATTACAAATTTGTCACGACAGTGTTCGGGCTTGGGTGTAATTTTCATTAGCATTTTTGTGTTTCTATGTTCTGATTTTGCTAAGTTGCAAATATGACATTCGTTTATTATGTTTTGTGTTAATATTTGGCTATTAGGGAAATAATAGGTTTCACAAAAAAGTTTATTTGTTTTTTGAATTCCGGGGTGTAGGAGTTTTTCATGGGTTTTCAAAATAAGTTCTTTGAATTCGGCATAGGAGTTAATGTTTTTTAATTGAATGAGACTTCGAAGAATTTTAGTATGGCTAGTGTTAATAATTTCCTTGTGTGCGTTTTGAATTATTTCAAAATCTGCATCACTGTCTATAAATATTGCACTGGTTTTTGTGCAAAAATGGTCTATTAAATATTTTTCGGCTTTATCTTTAGTCATGTTATCGTATGTAATGTGAATTATTAATTTTTTGAAGTAATTTTCTTTTTTTACGTTTGGAATGCCTTTAGAAAATATAATTTGTCTTTTAAATGTGTTTATTGGTTTCTCTGTAGTGAATATTAAATTACTATTGTCTTCGTCAGCGCTATGTTGTGTTTCTTCTCCGAAATAAGTCTGTTCTATTTTTACTCGTGATAGAGCGTCAGCTATGTGGTTTTCTTTTCCTTTTATATGTTTTGTGTCAAAGTCATATTCAGATAATTTAACTCTCCATCGGGTTAATTTTGAATTTGGTTCTTTCATTTTGTACAGCCAACATAATGGTTGATGGTCACTATTGATTTCGAAATGTCGTCCTAGTAGGTAATGTCTAAAAGTTTTTGTTGCCCATACAATGGCTAAAAGCTCTTTTTCTATGGCACTGTAGTTAGTTTCGTGCTCATTGAGAGTTCTGCTAATAAAACTAATGGGATGTCCGTCTTGAGAGAGTACTGCTCCAAGAGCTACATTACTTGCGTCAGTGGTTAAAACGAATTTACTTTTAAAGTCTGGAATTTTTAGAATTGGGTCATTAGAAATTAGTTGTTTCAATTTTTCAAAAGCTCTAATGTATTCAGGATTTTTAATGTCGATTTTTGAGTCTTTTCTAAGTACTGCTGTCATTGGTTTGGCTATGTCTGCAAAATTTGGAATGAACTTTCTGTAGTAACCGGTTAATCCAAGAAAACCTTTTATTTCTTTGGTTTTTGTGGGAATTGGATATTTGTGAATTGCTTTGATTTTATCAGGATTGGGTTTTATTCCATCCTTAGTTATGACATGTCCTAGGAATGAAGTTTCTTGTTTTAGAAACTCGCATTTATCAAGTTGTAATTTGAGATTTGCTTCAGAAAGCTTCTCGAAAACTAATTGGAGTGATTGCAAATGTTCTTCTAAGGATGTTGAGAATACAATTATATCATCAAGATATACCAGACAATGTTTATTTAGTAACGGTCGTAAAACATTGTTCATGCAACGTTGAAAGGTTGCGGGTGCATTTTTTAATCCAAATGGCATACGAAGATATTCATAGTGGCCATGTTTAGTAGAGAAAGCTGTTTTTTGAATGGAATCTGGATGCATTTCAAGTTGGTGGAATCCTTTTGCAAGGTCAATTGTAGTGAAATAATTGCATCTACCTAGTTTTCCTAAAATCTCGTCCATATTTGGTATTGGGTGCCTATCGCTTATGGTTACTTCATTTAATTTCCTGTAGTCAATTACGATTCTGAATTTTTGTTTACCTGAAGCATCTTGCTTTTTCGGTACGATCCATATAGGACTACAATAAGGAGAATTGCTAGGCCTTATGATACCTTGATTAAGCATGTCTTGAATTTGATGTTCAACTTCCTGTTCATATGCTTGTGGATAACTGTATGGTTTTGTATGTAAGGCTGAATTGTGGGTAGTATTTATAATGTGTTTTTCTTGATTACTGAAACTAAGTTGGTTGCCTTCTTTATATTGTATGTGTTGATATTGTGTCAACAAACTGATTAAATTGATTCTTTCTTCTTCATTTAAATGATCTAATCGGTAAGGGCTTGAGTTGGAAGATTCTTGGTTATCGGAAATTAATCTAATTGGATTTCTAAACTGTTTATTAGTTTCAGGATTTGGTTGGGGTAAGAAGTGGCTCTGATTTGTGATTGGAATATCGTTGGTTAGTTTATACCTTCTATTGTATAAAGTAACAGTTTGGGTTTTTTAATCTATAACGGCTTGTGCTTCTGAAAGCATTTTTTTACCAATTAATAGATCATAGTCTGAGGAGAATTGGTGTAGAAGAAATTCATTATTACCCTTGAATAGGTTATTAGAATGGACGTTAACTTTCTTTGTGATAGTTAAAGGTCCGTTGCTGGTTTGAATGAAACAATCGGTGTCATGAACTTGTAAATTGAAAACATTTGATGTCATCATATTTACAGTAGATCCTGTATCTATTAAACATTTCAGATTTTTGCCTTTATAAGTGATTACTATGTACTGTTGGTTTCCAAGGCTGGAAGCTGAAAATTTTCGGCTTGCTCGATTTCTATTTCATTTGGTTGTTCTGTCTCGTGTTCGGCTGATTGTGTGTATGTAAAGTCTGGGCTTTGTGGGTAACTTTCTGCTTGATAATATTGTGGATAATATTCAGGATAAGCAGCGCATTGATTATAGTATTCTTGTTGCATGTAATCATGATAGTTTAGCTCTTCCTGATTTCTAGCTTCATCGTCAATACTCATCTTACTCTGTCCACTTTCTGCAGGTCTAACTTGTTTAGTCGGTTGGTTGGCTACGCCAGAGTTATTGAAAGAGTTTTGTTGTGGGGTTACTTGTCCGAAACGATTGTTGTCGAATTGGGTTTGTCGGGAGTTTGGTCTGGGTGTAAAGTAGGTTGGTCTGATTGGACTAAGTATTTGTTGCATTGGTTGAGGTGAATAATTATTAGGTTTAAAAGTGTTGTTGTTAGTATAGTTGGGTGATGGTTGATGATATGGTTGTTGAATGTAAGGCTGATGGGGTCGATATGGGACATAGGGTTGATTTGGTTGAAGAAAAGTGGGGAATCTTTGAATATTTGGGTTTGGTTGATACAATGGCTTCAAATATTTTTCTTGTTTTACTTTATTTGGGGTTGGATTAAGACAGGGTTCGTTATAAAGATTTTTTTCTTGCAAAATATTAATTAGAGATCTTAAATCGGGAATTTCGCAATTTATAATTCGAATGCAAATGTTTGTGGGTAATTTTTGAATAAGGTCGTCAATGCTAGTTTTGATTAGTCGCGCATACAATGTTTTTTCGTCAATGTTATTTTCTAGTTCTAGCTTACTCATTAGTGTCTGCCTACGGTGTTCTGCTTCTTCCAGAAAAGCTCGCACGTTGCCTTTAAACGGGGTGCTCCTGAATTCCTCCAGTAGGATGTGGTTCTTAGTTTGCGTCTTGTAGTTCAGTATTAGTTGCTTCCGAAGATCCGTCCAGGTCCTCAAGTTGCTTACGCCAAGGGATAACATCACTTCACTGCTGATGCAGCGTTCCACAATTCCAAAAAGAATTGACCTCTGCCTTGCATCGTTGGTGGTGTAGAGGGCCAAAATGTAGTCGATCCGGTTGATGAACGTGTACAAAGCGTTCTTATCTCCAGTGAACTTCTCAACGTTTTTAAGTTGGTTGATCACTTGTGCCATGTTGGCATCGGTCAGGGGTGTTATTGCGTTGCCTTCCATTATAAATTTTTTGTTTTTTTTTATTTAATTATTTTTTGTTTACTTGGTTTTATTTTTAATTTTTCTTATCTCTTAGTTTTTGTTGTTTCACTTCAACTTCTCTTATTTTAGGTTCAGTTTCTTTTAGTTGTTGATTATATTTTTATTGTATTCACTTAATTTGTTAACTTACAGTTTAAAATGTTTGATTGGTTTGCACAGATAGCACTTTCGAATCTTTTGAGATAACCAGAAGTTTCTGGAATTATTTTCTCTTCGAATTCTATCGCGTCTTCTTGAATTGTTTTTCAAGTTTTTTGCACAATCCGCGGCTTTGGCAATATGCGAATTTTGGTGTACACGTCACTGTCGAGGTTTAATAAAAACTTGACGCGATATTGACCGTCGCTTGGGTTGCCTTCGCGTTGGTTGTTTTAGCGGATAACAGTAAACGGGACACAAGAATTAATAACTTAGCTATTGCATCAGGATCCACAATTTATTGTTATCCTACCGGCTGCGCCAATTAGATTTTTCTTTATTTGCTGTGAGTTTGAGTCTTATAAAAACCGCGCACAGCTCTAACGGTTAAATTGAATTAAATACAAGGCGAAATTTCACGACAAGTTCATTTATTGAAGATCAACTTAAGACTAAAATTCAGTAGAACTTATTATGCTTATTTATGCTGAGAAGCTTATTTCTACGTAAAGACGCGCAGCTGCAATTATCTGACTGAGGTGTCTATTGCTTTGTGTAACTGTACAAGTGCAGCTGCAATTATCTAGTAAGGTGTTTATTGCTTTGCTTATCTGTTTGGATGCAGCTGCAATTATCTGAATAATGTTTTATTGCTTTTGCAGGCGATAAGCGCTTGCAGATTCGCAGCTGCAATTATGCTACCTTCTTATATTTGTCCCTATAACTGTGCATATGTGCGAATATGGCACTATATATATATATATATATATATATATATATATATTATTAATAGTATTATATTATTATATATATGTATATATATATTTTTTTTTTGTTTAAAATTTTGTGTATATAAAAAATTTTGTGTTTGTTTTTTTTGTTTTCTTATATATATTAGTTGTATTATTATTATTATTTTATTTTCATTTTTTGTTTTGTTTTTCGCAAAAGAAAATCATTATTTTCTCTATTCTTTCTTGTTTTAATGTATTAAATTTTATGTATTGGTTGATCAGACCATTTTCATGAACATTTTCAGTTATTATACTTTTTTAACCTCTCCTTGTGTACTCTCTGTTTTTTCTGTTTGCGATCTTTAATTAAAATATTATCATTAACTTCTATTGTTTCTACTGTGTATGGTCCTAAATATACTTGATCTAACTTATGTCCTGATTCATTTCTTAGCAATACTTTATCTCCTATTTTTAAGTCAAAATCGGAAGTCTTTTTATCATAGTTAAGTTTCCTATAAGCCTTAGCTTTTTCTAACATATCTCTAGCTCTTTTATTTGCTATTTCTATTCTAAATTTTCTTTCCTTAGAATAATCATCTATATTATAGATCGGGTCTATTCTATTTAACTTATTAAAATCTATGAACTGTCTTGGTAGTCTTCCAAATACTAGTTCGTATGGACAATATTCATGCACCACCGAAGGTGTCGTGTTGAAACAATAAGTGAAATATTGGATCCAAACGTCCCAATCGGTTTTGTCTGCTGAAATGTATGAGCGAATATATTCATTGAATGTTGTCTGACTTCGTTCTATTGTCCCAAATGTCTGGTGGTGATATGCAGTAGAAGTGAGATTCTTGATCTTCATGTACTTGCACATGTCTGATATTACTTAATTCTTATACTCAGTTCCCATGTCCGAAATGAACGTCTTCACTGGACGGTACTTAAGTATAAAATCTTCGAATATTGCTTTTGCTACAGTATTTGCACTTTTGTTTGCCATATTTGGCAAATTGCCATATTCAGATCTTGGTAGTGGACCAACGGTGTACACTATCACATTGTCGAAGCATTTTTTGGTGTTTCAGTGTAGGTCATTGGGGTCTTTGTATTTTTCGCTGTTTTCGACATTTGGCATTTATGACATCTACGTATGTACTCTTTTATATGACGAACAATATTTTTCCAATAGTAGTGTCTTTTAATTTTCGCTAACGTTTGTATACCCTGAACCCATTAAAAATGGTTAAACAGGGTATATTGTATTTGTGCAAATGTATGTAACAGGCAGAAGGGAGCATCTCCGACCCCATAAAGTATATATATTCTTGATCAGCATCAATAGCCGAATCGATCTAGCCATGTCCGTCTGTCTGTCTGTCTGTCCGTCCGTCTGTCCGTATGTATGAACGCAATGATATCAGAACCTATAAGAGCTAGAGACTTAAAATTTTAGCTGTAGGTCCTCCTAATGCCCGCGCAGATCGAATTTGTTTACGATATTCGATTACTTGCCCCGTTTCCAAGTAATCGATAAAAATCGATATCGAAATCCTGTTTTTTGGGCATTTTCGGCAAATAATATGAGCTAGAGTCACCAAACTTGACATGTAGCTTCTAGAATAGAATTATATATCAAGTATCTTTCATTCTATACCTATCGCTACCTCCCCGCTACCACCTCAAAGCTATAAATCAAGTTAATTATCCAACTTGTATTGCCTATCAATTTAAGCCACAATTTATATGCAATTGCATTTTTGAGAATACACGAACATTCTTTATTCTATTCTACAATAAGATGTACTGTCGAAAATTTCATTAAGATCGGTTAAGAAACACAAAAGTTATGTGCGCGCGTGTTAACAGCATAGCTGCTGCGCAAATTCCAAGAATTTCACACACACATTCATGCGTGTTTGCTTTGAATTCTATCAACAGCATTGCAATTGCGATTGTATTGTTTTCTGTGCTGCTATTTTAATTGGCAGAATGAGATTTCTTTGGGACTAATAAAAGTGGGCTGTTATATTCTGACACAGATTGTTCGACAATTTTGTCGTCAATAAGTTTTTGTACTTGGGCTGTGGCTGTGAGGACTAATAATATAATTTTTAATGTAGACTGGTTCACCGTCTTTCAATCTTAGCTTTTGTTTATAAAAATTATTCGTTGAAATGGATTCGGTTTATAGTCCAAATATATCTGTATAATCAGTGCATAATTCAGTAAATTTTGCTTTAAACTGTGGTGGAAAATTTTTGGATAATCGAGACATGACTTCTTCTTTTCTACTTCCACTGTTTGTTTGTACCACATCGTAGTTCGAAAGTGATTCATAATTTAGAATATTTATACTAATTAGTTGATCGGTACTGGTTGTGTTCAGTAGTCGGACAAATGCGTTTCGTGTGGTTGCAACGGTGTTTGAAACATAAATACCAGTATGAACTTCCTGGTTTGGAATTAGTACACTATCTTCACTTGAAGATACTTCGATTTTTCGGACAACTTGTGATCTTGCTGGTATAAGTACTGTACTATTACCAGAACTATATGTTGTTGGAACATGAATCGGAAAATTTAGATTATTGGGTCTGATTATAAGCCAATCTTCTGTCGGCTTGAAATCTAATTGGCAATTGAATTTTTTAATAAAGTCAATACCTATTAATTCATCACATGGTATTGCAAATTGCAAGTCGACTATATGAAAACTGTGTGGAATTATTTATCTGGAATTATTTATCTGTCTGTATCTCAATAGGGGTTAATCCTTTGGATTGTAGAACCCCTTGGTTTATCCCTTTAATATTATTTCTGTTATCTATTTGAATGTCTTGAAAGTCGTCGGAATTTTCATTTAATATAGAAATATCGGCACCAGTGTCTATTAAAAAGTTTAATTTTTTCCCTGTTTCTACATGGTTAAATGATACGAATATATTTAAGATAAGATTGATGGTATGAACCTTTTTGTTTTTTACTGTTGTGTATCTTAAGGTTGTTCGGAGTTTCCCGAAGTGTGTTGTGTAACTCGGACATTATTGTTGTGTCCTCTGTTTGAGTTACCGTGGCCTCTAGAGTTTCCTCTATTTTGGCCTTGTGCTCTATTATAATTTTTGTTGTAACTTTGATTATTATTTCGGGAACCGTTGTTCTGATAATTACCTCGGTGTCCACGATAATTACCATCGTGTCGTTGACGGACGTACAATACAGAATTTGCCTGTCCTGTTGCTTCCGTACAACTGTTGACAAATTTTGAAATGGCATCATTCATGTTGTTGATTGTGCCTGCAAACATTATAAGTTTTACTTTATCAACTGCGCAATTTTGTGTCATAACCTTTACAGCTAATGTCAAGGTAATGGTATTTGTTGGCTAGATCCGGGCCTAAGAGACTGGGTCAATTTTTCCACCGTTTGGGTGTACTGATTTGCTGTTTTGCTCTTTTGCTGCTGATTAAAGAGTTTTGCAGATATAATTTCTACAGATTCTCCTTTTAAAACTTTGGATAATTGATTAATAATGGCAAGAATTGTTTGCTCATTACTTATCAAATTTCTAGCGTGGCCTTTAAGTTTTGTCTTGATAATGCTTACAGCAGTTAGTTCGTGAGTGCCTTTTAAGGAATCTATTAGATTCAATACATCCAAAAAACTTTGTAGATTTTCAGCCTTTCCTTCGAACTCTTGTAAGAGTGACGAGGCTTATTTTAAAAACTCTACATCTGTCTGAGCCATGTTTACTAATTTTATGTCTTCTATTTGGTCGTTTGTCAAGAGTGACTTATCAAACGTTACCGGCGTGTTTAATGCCGTTTTCGTTTAAGCTTACCAGATTATCCCTTAGACGATGTAAAATGTCTGAAGTTTGGACTCTTTGTAAGCTTGTGAGTTTATGCTGCCACTCCTTAATTAAACTCCTGATTTCATTGTATCCATATACAAGAATATCTGTGTGTTTAATTATCGTTGGTTGCAAAACTAGTGCGCTCTTATTTAGGCACTTATATGATTTGTCGAAATTCGATCTATGCAGCTTTATTTTTTCATCTATTTGGTGCCTTCCATGTGGCACTTCTTGATTTTTATATTATTTATGCAATCGGACCATTACTATTGTTGCTGGTCCCAAAATTGGGTGTTCTTCAGTAATAATTTTGACTGAGACATATGGCAACGTACTAAGTCCTATTCCCTTTTCTATCTTCTGGCAATGTCTTTACAGACTTGTGCTAGTGTCGTAAGTTTCTATATATTCTTGTTCGAATTCAAAGACTGTAATGAATTCGCTATGTAATCGCAGTACGTTTAGTGCGCGAATTTGAAAATCTGGCTCATCTCTACATGTGAGCCTAATAATGGATTCTATAGCTGTCATAGTTTTAATAAAATGTAATAAAATGTTAGAAATATTATATTTTTTCTAAATCATTAGCCCTACTCATGTAGCGTTTCCTCAGTGATTTTTTATGCAGAAGATATATCTTCAGAAGGAGGTTCACCGATGCTATTACAATGAGTATAGTTAACAGTATGTTTGTTAGCTGCAAATGGGGCGTGGTATCTACAACTTCTACCACGTTTACTACATTGGCAGTGTTATCATCTGCCTTGGATTCTTTTCCACTCATTTTAACAATGACTCTTGACTTTGACTAGGGTAATGTTTGCAAGACTATTCCCTTCTCTATTTTAGAACATGAAAATAGTTTAAATAAATAATGGTTTAATTTGCCATGTGATATAAATGTGATCTATATATTTAAAACTTGTATTTTTATTCAAGGAATAACAAATTTTTTTTTTTTTTTTGCGAAAAGTTACATTTTTATATCTTTTTTTCTTAATTTCGTTTATTTTTTGATTTGGATTTTTCCGTTTTGCTGTTTTTTTTTTTTATATTTTCTATTTTGGCAGAAGGCCTTTGTAAATTTTTTTTTATAAATTCCTACTTCGATCAACGCAGTGATCTCCTTTCTAATATTCGTGCAACTGTTTAGGTTGCACTCTGACTTGACGCACGCAACATAGTGGGCGTCATTACAATTTTATAAAAAATTTTAATTTTAAGTTTAATTTAATTTTATTCGCCGTCTTATGTGGGTGCCTGGTTGCGGCCTGCGTTGCCGGTGCAGGCCATCGCACAGGCCGGGGTGAAAAGTGGTCCCTCGCAGTCTTCTAGGCACTTCTTTGGTGGTCTGGGCAGCTGCTTTTTCTGTGGCGGTGGAATTTTTGTATTAATATTTATGGTTTTGATATTTTGAGGAGAAGCTGTTACTTGTGCTTTAAGTCGCTTTGCCTCTTCAGTGAGGAAATCTAGCTCTCTTGCTAGTCTGTTTAAATCTTCCCAAGTCCGGGGCATATTGCTATTATATAAAAGCTTCCATATCTCAGCTTTGCGTTTTTTTATACGCAGCTGTATGCCGCCTCCTTTTCTTGGTTTTTTTTTTTATTTGAATTTGATCAACGGTCGGGGCACTGACCGTTAATCTTCTTGCCCTATACTTATCTAATGTGATGCGTATGGACATTTGCGACGCACTTTTGTAACCACCTTACTCACTCAGATTATTTTAGTTCCACCGCCGTGTTTATTTCCATTGACGTCAGTTGCTGCTGCTGTTGTTGACGTTCTTGTTGTTCATTTAAAATAGAATGTAATAGTTGTTTTTTACTTTTTCCTTCGTTCACCTGCCTCCAGGCAGGAATTAGTAACCATGTCACATGTCGCCATGTGATATATAAAATGTATATATATATAACAGTTTTGATTTGATTTCAGTAGCACGTCAGTGCTGGTTGGCTTGGATATTAATGATGTCTTTATTGAATTCAGAAATGTTCTTAGCCTATGGATAACATGTCTAAACTTATGCTGTTATCAGTTAATAGCTACAAAGAGAGGAAGAGTGTGTAGCTTGCATATGCCAGTGTTAGTGAGCATATATATGTTGCTAATGATATGCGCTCAGACGGAGCGTGGGATATGCAGCGTAAGCATAAACAGTCAGCTAGTGAGGCTAGTGAGCCGCGCTGCGTAATATGAGACAGAGCCAATACATAAAGTGGCTCTGGGCTTGTTTACTGTATAATTGTTATTGTATGCAACAAAGTGCCGCATACTTTATATTTAAAAACAGGGTCTTCTGTTAAGGCATATACACACTACAATGACATAATACTTCTCCGCTTGCACATCAAGCTTGGAGTGATCTACAGCCCTAAAATATTTTTATGTGACTATTAAATTCAAAAACCAGAAAATTTAATTCGGAGCGACATGCTTGGAACTTTCGTATACCATTCCTTAATGCAAACATCAACATATATAATTAAAAATATATTCAGCTATAAAATGTCATTTTGCCCTTTCTTCGTCGATTTTAAATATTAATAAATAAAATTAAATATTAATAATAAATATTACGAGTTTTAAAGTAAAAATCTGTTCATATAAAGAACAAAAATAAAATTCTTTGGTTGAAAATTAATGATTTTAAATAAATTTGTTAATTGTGTTTTTTTCTTATCTGGGAACCCGAGGAAACCATAAGTATCCAAAAAGTTGAGTTTTATAATATTTGTGTGTATTATATTATTTAAAAAAAAAAAACAAGTTAAAGGTTCTATAAGGATTTCCTGACTTGGAGATACCCTGAACCCTCTGCTACCAACAGCAAATGCAGCTCGTGCTCCGAGCTCGTTTGCTTTAGCAGTATTAAAAACAAGTAAGAGGTTCTAGTCGGGAGCTCCCGATATCCTCAACCCTCTTATTCCAACACCAAATACAGCTCGCGCTACGCGCTCGTTTGCTTTAGTAGTAAGATAAATTAAAAAAAAAGTTTTCTTGGCAGGGTTCCAAAACGTAACTAACCGCACTACTTGCCGCCGCCTCCACCCAACAGCCACACCAAACAAAAAAAAAAAATGGTTCCCTCGGTAAGGTTCGAACTCGCTACAGACCACACTACTCGCCGCCGCCTCTACCCAACAGCCACACCAATACTTAACTCTTAATGAGAACAGAACCATCTAAAATAACACACACAAAACGATAATTGCTATGCTTTTGATAGAATTCCAAGAAGACGCGCATGAATGTGTGTGTGTACATGTATACAGAAATTCTTGCAATTTGCCCTTCTACCGTAAACACGTGGCCTGCCAAAACATATTTTCTTACGTGTTTCCTAGCCGATCTTGATGAAATTTTCTACAGTACATCATATTGTACTAGAGAATATTCGTGTATTATCAAAAAGTCAATTTCATTTAAATTGTGGCCTATGAGGTAGTAGCGGGGAGGTGGTGACAGGCTTAAAATTAATATACTTGATATATATATGTATATATACTATTCTAGAAGCTACATGTCAAGTTTGGTGACTCTAGCTCTTATTTACCAAAATTGCTAAAAAAAAAAACAGGAATTCGATATCGATTTTTATCGATTTCTTGGAAACTGGACAAGTTATCGAATATCGGAAACAAAGTCGATGTGCGCGGGCACTAGGAGGCCCTGCAGCTAAAATTTCAAGTCTCTAGCTCTTATAGGTTCTGATATCATTGCGTTCATACATACGGACAGACGGACGGACGGACAGATAGACGGACATGGCTAGATCGACTCGGCTATTGATGATAATCAAGAATATATATACTTTATGGGGTCGGAGATGCTTCCTTCTGCCTGTTACATACATTTGCACAAATACAATATACCATTTTTACCCATTTTCAATGGGTTCAGGATATATAAAACAAGTAAGAGGTTCTAGTCGGGAGCTCCCGACTAGGGAATACCCTGAACCCTCTTATTCCCACACCGAATGCAGCTCGCGTTACGCGTTCTTTTGCTTAAGTACTAATATATATAATTTAAAATAAAAACAAGTAAGAGGTTCTAGTCGGGAGCTCCCGACTACAGGATAACCGGAACCCTCTCATTCTTATATACACCAAATGCAGCTCGCGCTACGCGCTCGTTTGCTTTAGTAGTAATGAAGATAAATTAAAAAATAAAAAGTTCCCTTGGCAGGGTTTGAACTCGCAACTGACCGCATTACTTGCTTCCGCCTCTAAGCAACAGCCACACCACCCAAAAAAAAATATAAATAGTTTCCTCAATCAAAATCGATATCGAAATCCTCTTTTTTTTGTAGGAGTTTTGGTAAATAATAAGAGCTAGAGTCACCAAACTTGATATGTAGCTTCTAAAATTGTACATACATATATATCAAGTATCTTTCATTTTATAGCTATCACTACCTCCCTACTATCTCATAGCTATTAATCAAGTAAAAACACCAATTTACGCTGTCCACCAATATAAGCCACAATTAAATGAAATTGACTTTTTGAGAATACTCAAATATTCTATAACACGATAAGCTGTACTGTAGAAAATTTTATCATGATCGGTTAGGAAACACAATTGTTACAGAAAACGTGTTTTGACTTTCCTTGTATCAGCGGCAGCAAGCGCAATTACCCAGAATTTCTGTATGCATGTACACACACACATTAATGAGCGTCTGCTTTGAATTCTATCAACTGCTTTGAAATTGTGATTGTATTGATTTCTGTGCTGCTCTTTTAATTCGTTTTTTATTTTTTTTTTTTGGCTGGAGTGGCTGTTGAGTAGAGGCGGCAGCAAGTAATGCGGTCGGTTGCGAGTTCAAACCCTGCCAAAAGAACTTTTGTTTTATACCCTTGTATTATAATTTTGTCGTGAAATGTGTAACGCATAGAAGGAGACCCCATAAAGTATATATATCCATGATCAGTATGCGAACTAGTCTCTATGCGAACTAGTCCCTCTGTTTTAAAGCTATCTTTATGAAACTTTGCAGAAGGGCCTCTTTCTGTTGCACGCAGTATAATATATATATCTGCCATAGGAATGATCGGTCGAAAAGTAGGTTCTTGTATGAAAAACATTTTTGTTTATCAAGATATCTTGAGTAAGCACGGCATTTATTAGTTTTACTATGCTCCTCATATATGCAAAATCCTATAAAGAGCGGACCACTATATCATATAGCTGGCATAGGAACGATTGGTGGAAAATTAAGTTGTTGTATGCAATTTTATTTGTTTTTCATGATATCTTGATCAAACTCGGCATTTATTAGTTTTACTATGCTCCTTATCTTTATGCAAAATCCATTCCAATCAAATAGCTGCCATAGGAACGTTTGGTCGAAAATTAAGTTGTTGTATACAAATTTTTTCTGTTTTTCAAGATATCTTGACAAAACTCGGTATTTATTAGTTTTACTATACTCCTCATATATATGCAATCAACATCGGACATCTATATCATATAACTGACATAGGAACGATCGGTCGAAAATTAAATTGTTGTATGGAAGACTTTTTTGTTTTTCATCTTATCTTAATCATACTCGGCATTAACTATTTTCCCTGTGCTTCTTAGATACGGTCAAATCACCATGAGCATTATGAAAAGGTGGGGTCTGCAAGGGAATTAAATCTTCGGCGTGCCGATGATAGCCCTTATTTCTCGTTTTAATTCATCATTATTACTACTAACGCGAACGAGCCCGTTGGTGTTGAATTAAGAGGGTTCAGACTATTCCCTATTCGGGAGCTCCCGACTAGAACCTCTATACAGAAATTCATGGAATTTGCGCTAGCTGCTGCTAACACGTGCGCACATAACTTTTGTATTTCTAAACCGATCTTAATGAAATTTTCGACAGTCTATCTTATTGTAGAATAGAACATAGAATATTTGTGTATTCTCAAAGAGTCAATTGCATATAAATTGCGGCTTAAATTGACGTGCAATACAAGTTGGCTAATTAACTTGATTTATAGAATTGTGGTGATAGTGGGGAGGTAGTGATAGGTATAAAATGAAATGAAGTTACATGTCAAGTTTGGTGACTCTGACTCTTATTATTTACACAATTTGCTCAAAAAACATGATTTCGAATTCGATTTTTATCGATTACGTGGCAACGGGGAAAGTTATCGATTATCGGAAACAAACCCGATCCGCGCATGGACTAGGACTAAATTTCATTTATACTTGGATACAATTGCATTATAAAGTCTATGCGTCTTATGAAGGCGCTTAGATCTTCTGTGGCTCCATTGAACGTTGGCATTTGCCTAATCTGGCTTAGTGCTTGATTTAGATGCAACTCACTCAACTGGAGTATTGACTATATTGGCTGTGCCATCTTAATTCACATCACTTTTTGTTTTGTTGTCTTTGTGGTGTCTTTTTATTTGGTTCCAATGAGTGCGTTTTGCAGCGATCAAAGGATTTGCAAATACACGGGCACACTCACTGTTATGTAGTGGAGCAGATTCACTACCTAGTAATTCCGACTGTCCAAAGGATCAATACCAGAATGAATTACTAGCTTATCACAATGAAATTGCGTTGTTGGATAAGCCACAACGCATTGTTAAAAAAAAAAAAAATTTATTTAAACGGTGCGTAACTTAAGCGGAATTTACAGGAATAATATATTCAACTTGACGGCTTGGATGCGTCGGATAAACTCAAACTCCAAACTGTTATCAACGCTTAGCAAACCTCGGCAAGTGGAGTATATGTTGTGGGTGTGGTACATGTCACTTCCCCATCCCTAAGAAACAAGCCTATAATATTTTCATGTGGTTGTGTATTGATTTCTTCAATTTGTATTTCTTCTTTTTGTTTTTTTATATTTTACAATTATTTTTTGGGGTAATGCTTTAAACTTATAGATAATGTACAATATTTTAGCGATAATGATTGTGCATAGTATTGTTATAATTACAATTTGAAAAGTGTTGTACATTTTAGTGTGATCTTTTACAATTTCTTTGGCTTGAATGTATGATAGTGGTTCTAACTTGGTTACGTTATTGCTTACATAAATCGTTTGCGTATAATCTAACATTGTGCTAGTGATTATTATTTCATCTAATTGAATTGAACGGTTTGAAGCTTTAATGAGGTTGTTGCCTTCTATTATCATTTCTTTGTTGATCGTATTTACTTAGATTAATTCTCGTTTTCTTTTTAAATTTAGATTTGTAGTGTGTAATTTTTCTACCTCAATTGGTTTCTTCAAAATGCTTTTCATCTACTTGTCTGAGAATTCCTGTTTTCCTGAATGGAGTTGTGGTTTTTAATCTTACTAGAGGTGATTCCCTAAATCTAGTATCTACTTCGAAGTCTTGGCGTTTTTCGTTTAGACTCGCTATTTTACTTATTTTCTTTGTTTGGGTGTCATATGCGGGGGTTCCGGCATATGTGAAGATATCAGCTGGTATTCTACCAGTTGTATTGTGTTTGGTTTTATGGTTATAAGTATAAAGAATTGTTTCGAATTTTGTTAACTTATTTTCTGGGTCGGACTCGATTATCCTCAATTTTTCATTGACTGTTTTCCATTCTTCCATTCTTTCCATTCTTACTAGTGGTTAAAGTTATTTTAACATTTCCGGACTGTAGCCATAACTGAAGTGCTGCGCACATGAATGCTGAGTCTTTGTCGGGTTTAATTTCAGTTGGTTTACCCATTTGATTGAAAATTTGGAGGATTGCTCGTTTTGTTTCAAGCCAATATCTGCTATTAATTTCTGTTATTGCAGCGTATTTGGAACAAATGTCTACAAGATAGAAATTGTTTATAAAGTGCTGTAACCTTTACGATACATAGATGTAATAAGTCTTTATGATTTTTAAGGATAATTTCCTTGCAGTGTGCATATGTTTGGATATCAGTTACTTGTTGAGTGGATTTCATTACTTTTGTTGATTTATTGGGATTGATTATTTCAATGTAAGCGTTTTGGAATGTTATGAAATCAGCTTCATTATGAAAATAAATAACACTTTTCTTAGTGCATAAATATTCTTTAATTAGTTCTTTAGCGTGATCATGGGTGGAGATCATGATATGAAATTTTAATTTTCAATTTGCGAAAGTAATGTGTTGTTTCAACTTTGTTGGTGTTGGCTTTTATGAATTATATTTGCCTGTTATAATAACTAATGGTTCTTTCCGTAATAGGAATATAATTTTCGTTATCTTCTTGTGCACTATGTATTGTCGCTGCTAAGCTATCTGGGGTTTCTTCTAGTAAATTTTCTTCAATTTTAATTCGCAATAAGGCATCTGCTACGTGATTATCTTTACCTGGAACATATTTAATATGGTAATCAAACTCATTTAGCTTGATTTTCCATCTTTGTAGCTTCATATTGGGTTCTTTTATATTACTCAACCAAACTAGGGGTTTGTGATCACTAAGGATCTCGAATTTTCTTCCAAAAAGATAGGACCTGAAATATTTAGTAGCCCAGACAATAGCTAAAAGTTCTTTTCACAAGTTTCCATTTTCATCTGCCCGCTAGCGCTTTCGCGTTGCCTCTTAACCGGTGGATTGGGGCTGCTGAATAGCTTTGTTGGTTTTGGTAGTTAATGGGATTTTAAGCCCTGCCTTTGTTCAAATTCTTCCTAAATTCTTGATTTATTTGCGGACTACAATCGACTTGGGATTTTGGTTTCTGCGTGTTGTTACTATAGTTTTGTGTTTTAGGCGTGTAGCCATAATTATGATTTTTTCCAATCTCACGTGAGTCGTTATTACTCCGATTTTTGTTAGATTTAGACGGACCATTTTGATTGTTTTGATTTTCAGATTTATCGGACAATACTACATCGTAGACGCCTTCTCGTTGCGCTACTTGTTTAAGCTTAGAAACTGTGGTTATATCATGACGAACTAGGGTCATGAATAGTCTGTCAGGCAATTTTCTCATTATCACGTCTTTAACTGTGTTGTTCAAGGCGTTTGTATAAAGCATTGTATTCATTTGGTTGTCTTCTAACATTAACTTATTATATAATATAAGATTTTTATTCTAGTTCTTCTACAAACTTACGAATACTTCCAGTGAAGGTGGTATTGTAGATACGTCTAAGGAGCTCTTCGCAGGGTGTCTGCGTCTTGAATTCCGATATAAGTGCTGACCTCAACTCTGTCCAGGTGTTGGCAGCGGGTAGCTGTGTTGCTCTCTGGGCATCTCCTCCGATTTGCATTTCAATAGCCCCGAACAGGACGCTATGTTGTCGCACGTCTCTCGTTGGATACAATTGCATTATAAAGTCTATGCGTCTTATGAAGGCGCTTAGATCTTCTGTGGCTCCATTGAACGTTGGCATTTGCCTAATCTGGCTTAGTGCTTGATTTAGATGCTACTCACTCAACTGGAGTGACTTTATATTTGGTTTAAAGTTATTCGCGTTAGTCGCGCGCGCTAACCAATGAGTGCGTTTTGCAGGGATTAAAGGATTTGCAAATCCACGGGCACACTCACTGTTATGTAGTGGAGCAGATTCACTACCTAGTAATTCCGACTGTCCAAAGGATCAATACCAGAATGAATTACTAGCTTATCGCAAAGAAATTGCGTTGTTGGATTATTGGTTGACCTGGGATATAATAATCCTTTAGCGGTCAATGAATGATTCTGCGTTCGCGTCGATCGTCAGCGCCGACTACGATTTGCTTTTAAGGCCTGGGACTACAATTGTCTTTTAATGGTCTTATATCACTCGCGTATCCTACCGGCTGCGCCAATTGAATAAGTCAAAACGCGTTGTTAAAAAAAAAAATATAATTTTATTTAAACGGTGCGTAACTTAAGCGGAATTTACAGGAATAATATATTCAACTTGACGGCTTGGATGCGTCGGATAAACTCAAACTCCAAACTATTATCAACGCTTAGCAAACCTCGGCTGAGCTTTCAAGATCATGAGCTTTTTCTCTTTTAGCAATGCTCATTATTATAAACTCTCTTTGTGAGTTTTCTGGAATATTCTAAGAGCCTGGATTTGTGTTGCGTTGGCAATTTGGGCATTTGGTGGGAATAACGATTGTGGCGGATGTTTATGTCTAGTGATTTTATGATCGGTCCCACGCCAGAATTGGTGTGTATCGTATTACAATATTTAGGTGATGTGCTTAGTTGCTAGGGCTTATGTATAAGGGGTTGGAATTGAGAGCAGTGGACATATGCTATATGCTATATGAGTGTATGTGCAAGTGTAGTATATGTTGTGGGTGTGGTACATGTCACTTCCCCATCCCTAAGAAACTAGCCTGTCCTTAGGCGGACGTTTTTGGATATAATGTTGGGGTATTGGTAATTACAATATTATCGGTTTCATTTCGGTTGCTGTTGCTTATAATATTTTCATGTGGTTGTGTATTGATTTCTTCAATTTGTATTTCTTCTTTTTGTTTCTTATATTTTACAATTATTCTTTGGGGTAATGCTTTAAACTTATAGATAATGTACAATATTATAGCGATAATGATTGTGCAAAGTATTGTTATAATTACAATTTGAAAAGTGTTGTACATTTAAGTGTGATCTTTTACAATTTCTTTGGCTTGAATGTATGATAGTGGTTCTAACTTGGTTACGTTATTGCTTACATAAATCGTTTGCGTATAATCTAACATTGTGCTTGTGATTATTATTTCATCTAATTGAATTGAACGGTTTGACGCTTTAATGAGGTTGTTGCCTTCTATTATCATTTCTCTGTTGATCGTATTTACTTAGATTAATTCTCTTTTTCTTTTTAAATTTAGATTTGTAGTGTGTAATTTTTCTACCTCTATTGGTTTCTTCAAAATGCTTTTCCTCTACTTTTCTGAGATTTCCTGTTTTCCTGAATGGAGTTGTGGTTTTTAATCTTACTAGAGCTGATTCCCTAAATCTAGTATCTACTTCGAAGTCTTGGCGTTTTTCGTTTAGACTCGCTATTTTACTTATTTTCTTTGTTTGGGTGTCATATGCGGGGGTTCCGGCATATGTGAAGATATCAGCTGGTGTTCTACCAGTTGTATTGTGTTTGGTTTTACGGTTATAAGTATAAAGAATTGTTTCGAATTTTGTTAACTTATTTTCTGGGTCGGATTCGCTGTTGATTATCCTCAATTTTTCATTGACTGTTTTGTGAAATCTCTCAACGTTTAATTCAATTCTTACTAGTGGTTATAGTTATTTTAACATATTCGGACTGTAGCCATAACTGAAGTACTGCGCACATGAATGCTGAGTCTTTGTCGGCTTTAATTTCAGTTGGTTTACCCATTTGATTGAAAATTTGGAGGATTGCTCGTTTTGTTTCGAGACAATTTCTGCTATTAATTTCTATTAATGCAGCATATTTGGAATAAATGTCTAAAAGATAGAAATTGTTTATTGTCAATGATGTAAAAATACATGACGTATTTTCCTCTAGGCTTAAGTGTTTCTGGAGTAGTTTGGAACGAGAGTTTAGTATCTATGTGTTCGGTTTAAGCTATATTGCATATTTCACATTCATTTATGATATTTTGAATGAGTTTTTGATGGTCGGGATAGTAATATTTTTCTTTAAAAAGTGCTGTAACCTTTTCGATACCTGGATGTAATAAATCTTTATGATTTTTAAGGATAATTTCCTTGAAGTGTGCATTTGTTTGGATATCAGTTACTTGTTGAGTGGATTTCATTACTTTTGGTTGATTTATTAGGATTGATTATTTCAATGTAAGCGTTTTGGAATGTTATCAAATCAGCTTCATTATGAAAATAAATAACACTTTTCTTAGTGCATAAATATTCTTTAATTAGTTCTTTAGCGTGATCATGGGTGGGGATCATGATATGAAATTTTGATTTTAAATTTGTGAAAGTAATGGGATTTGGGATTTTGGTTTCTGCGTGTTGTTACTATAGTTTTGTGTTTTAGGCGTGTAGCCATAATTATGATTTTTTCCAATCTCACGGGAGTCGTTATTTCTCCGATTTTTTTTAGAGTTAGACGGACCATTTTGATTGTTTTGATTTTTAGACTTATCGGACAATACTACATCGTAGACGCCTTCTCGTTGCGCGACTTGTTTAAGCTTAGAAACTGTGGTTATATCATGACGAACTAGGGTCATGAATAGTCTGTCAGGCAATTTTCTCATTATCACGTCTTTAACTGTGCTGTTTAAAGCGTTTGTACAAAGCATTGTATTCATTTGGTTGTCTTCTAACATTAACTTATTTGATATAATATAAGATTTGTATGCTAGTTATTCTACAAACTTACGAATACTTCCAGTGAAGGTGGTATTGTAGATACGTCTAAGGAGCTCTTCACAGAGTGTCTGCGTCTTGAATTCCGAAATAAGTGCTGACCTCAACTCTGTCCAGGTGTTGGCAGTGGGTAGTTGTGTTGCTCTCTGGGCATCTCCTCCGATTTGCATTTCAATAGCGCCGAACAGGACGCTATGTTTTCGCACGTCTCTCGTTGGATACAATTGCATTATAAAGTCTATGCGTCTTATGAAGGCGCTTAGATCTTCTGTGGCTCCCTTGAACGTTGGCATTTGCCTAATCTGGCTTAGTGCTTGATTTAGATGCAACTCACTCAACTGGAGTATTGACTCTATTGGCTGTGCCATCTTAATTCACTTCACTTTTTGTTTTGTTGTCTTTGTGGTGTCTTTTTATTTGGTTCCAATGAGTGCGTTTTGCAGCGATCAAAGGATTTGCAAATACACGGGCACACTCACTGTTATGTAGTGGAGCAGATTCACTACCTAGTAATTCCGACTGTCCAAAGGATCAATACCAGAATGAATTACTAGCTTATCACAATGAAATTGCGTTGTTGGCTAAGCCACAACGCATTGTTAAAAAAAAAAAAAATTTATTTAAACGGTGCGTAACTTAAGCGGAATTTACAGGAATAATATATTCAACTTGACGGCTTGGATGCGTCGGATAAACTCAAACTCCAAACTGTTATCAACGCTTAGCAAACCTCGGCAAGTGGAGTATATGTTGTGGGTGTGGTACATGTCACTTCCCCATCCCTAAGAAACAAGCCTATAATATTTTCATGTGGTTGTGTATTGATTTCTTCAATTTGTATTTCTTCTTTTTGTTTTTTTATATTTTACAATTATTTTTTGGGGTAATGCTTTAAACTTATAGATAATGTACAATATTATAGCGATAATGATTGTGCAAAGTATTGTTATAATTACAATTTGAAAAGTGTTGTACATTTTAGTGTGATCATTTACAATTTCTTTGGCTTGAATGTATGATAGTGGTTCTAACTTGGTTACGTTATTGCTTACATAAATCGATTGCGTATAATCTAATTGGAATTGAGAGCAGTGTGATTATTATTTCATCTAATTGAATTGAACGGTTTGACGCTTTAATGAGGTTGTTGCCTTCTATTATCATTTCTCTATTGATCGTATTTACTTAGATTAATTCTCTTTTTCTTTTTAAATTTAGATATGTAGTGTGTAATTTTTCTACCTCTATTGGTTTCTTCAAAATGCTTTTCATCTACTTGTCTGAGATTTCCTGTTTTCCTGAATGGAGTTGTGGTTTTTAATCTTACTAGAGCTGATTCCCTAAATCTAGTATCTACCGGACTGTCAATGATGTAGAAATCCATGACGTATTTTTCTCTAGGGTTGAGTGTTTCTGGAGTAGTTTGGAACAAGAGTTTAGTATCTCTGTGTTCGGTTTTAGCTATTTTGTATATTTCACATTCACTTATGATGTTTTGAATGAGTTTTTGCTGGTCGGGATAGTAATATTTTTCTTTATAAAGTGCTGTAACCTTTACGATACCTGGATGTAATAAATCTTTATGATTTTTAAGGATAATTTCCTTGAAGTGTGCATATGTTTGGATATCAGTTACTTGTTGAGTGGATTTCATTACTTTTGGTTGATTTATTAGGATTGATTATTTTAATGTAAGCGTTTTGGAATGTTATGAAATCAGCTTCATTATGAAAATAAATAACACTTTTCTTAGTGCATAAATATTCTTTAATTAGTTCTTTAGCGTGATCATGGGTGGGGATCATGATATGAAATTTTGATTTTCAATTGGCTTTTATGAATTCTATTTGCCTGTTATAATAATTAATTTTCGTTATCTTCTTGTGCACTATGTATTGTCGCTGCTAAGCTATCTGGGGTTTCTTCTAGTAAATTTTCTTCAATTTTAATTCGCGATAAGGCATCTGCTACGTGATTATCTTCACCTGGAACATATTTAATATGGTAATCAAACTCATTTAGCTTGATTTTCCATCTTTGTAGCTTCATATTGGGTTCTTTTATATTACTCAACCAAACTAGGGGTTTGTGATCACTAAGGATCTCGAATTTTCTTCCAAAAAGATAGGACCTGAAATATTTAGTGGCCCAGACAATAGCTAAAAGTTCTTTTTCTATTGCCGAATAGTTTACTTCATGTTCATTTAATGTTTTGCTGGCATAGCAGATTGGTTTATGGTCTTGGGATAATACTGCTCCTATGGCAATATTACTGGCATCTGTGGTTAATGAGAATTGTTTCTCGAAATTAGGATATATTAATATCGGATCGGACATGATAAGAAGTTTTAATTTTTCAAATGCTTCAATGTACTGTTTATCTTTTGTGTTTGTGACTGCACCTTTCTTTAATTTGGCTGTCATTGGCTTTGCTATTTTTGCAAAATTTGGGATGAACTTTCGGTAGAAACCGCAAAGTCCTAAAAATGATTTAATTCCTTTCGCCGATTTGGGTATTGGGAATTTTTCTATCGCCTCAATGTTGGCTGGGTTAGGTTTTATACCTTCCGTTGTGATTATATGGCCTAAGAATTCAGTTTGTTTTGTCATGAATTCACATTTATCTAATTGTAGTTTTAGATTGGCCTCCCTTAACTTTGTGAATACCTTCCTCAATGACAATATATGTTCCTCCAATGAAGTGGAGTACACAATAATGTCGTCCATATAGACAAGACAATCCTTGTAGATCAAATCTTTAAGGAGATTGTTCATGCAGCGTTAAAACGTTGCAGGTGCATTTTTCAAACCAAACGACTTCGAGGGTACTCATAATGTCCATTTTTCGTTGAAAACGCTGTCTTAGGAATTGAGTTTTCATCCATTTGGATCTGGTGAAACCTTTCGCGAGGTCAATGGTAGTAAAATACTGACATTTACCAAGTTTGTCGAGTATACCATCCATTGCTGGTATAGGGTATTTGTCATCTATTGTGACTTCGTTAAGGCTTCGATAGTCAATGACTATTCTAAATTTTTGTTTGCCGGATTTATCCCTCTTTATGGGTATGATCCAAATAGGCGAACAGTAAGGAGATTTCGATTTGCGAACTATCCCTTGTTTGATCATATCTTTGATCTGGGTTTCGACTTCTTGGTCGAAAGCTTGGGCATATTTGTATGGTTTTTGTAAACCGGGTCTTCACGTTTGGTTTGACATGTTTGACAGTACTCGTGAAAGTCAAATTTTCACCTTCTCGGTACTGAATGTCAGATGGGGGTGGAACTAGATATTCAGATTTTGACTCGTCGGCTTACAATTCGATTTCTGAATTGTTTTGCATGGTGAATGTGTATTCATTATACGAACGAAATAAATATTCTGATGTGTTGGGCAAAGTTTGCTGGGTTTCAGCAAAATGCTTTGATTTAATGTTACTATACCGTTAATGGTATGAACTTCTAGTTGGCAATTTTTTATGGGGAATTTCAGAAAATTTTCTTTCATAAAATTAATAGACGACCCCGTGTCTATTATGCATTTTAGAACTTTATTGTTCATGGTTAGTTTTATATATGGGTTGGTTCTTCTTTTCACAAGTTTCCATTTTCATCTGCCCGCTAGCGCTTTTGCGTTGCCTCTTAACCGGTGGATTGGGGCTGCTGAATAGCTTTGTTGGTTTTGGTAGTTAATGATTTTTGAGCCCTGCCTTTGTTCAAATTCTTCCTAAATTCTTGATTTATTTGCGGACTACAATCGACTTGGGATTTTGGTTTCTGCGTGTTGTTACTATAGTTTTGTTTAGGCGTGTAGCCATAATTATGATTTTTTCCAATCTCACAGGAGATTAGACGGACCATTTTGATTGTTTTGATTTTTAGATTTATCGGACAATACTCGTTGCGCTACTTGTTTAAGCTTAGAAACTGTGGTTATATCATGACGAACTAGGGTCATGAATAGTCTGTCAGGCAATTTTCTCATTATCACGTCTTTAACTGTGTTGTTAAAAGCGTTTGTATAAAGCATTGTATTCATTTGGTTGTTGTATTCCGAAATAAGTGCTGACCTCAACTCTGTCCAGGTGTTGGCAGCGGGTAGCTGTGTTGCTCTCTGGGCATCTCCTCCGATTTGCATTTCAATAGCGCCGAACAGGAGGCTATGTTGTCGCACGTCTCTCGTTGGATACAATTGCATTATAAAGTCTATGCGTCTTATGAAGGCGCTTAGATCTTCTGTGGCTCCATTGAACGTTTGCATTTGCCTAATCTGGCTTAGTGCTTGATTTAGATGCAACTTACTCAATTGGAGTGACTTTTTATTTGGTTTAACGTTATTCGCGTTAGTCGCGCGCGCTAACCAATGAGTGCGTTTTGCAGGGATCAAAGGCATAACACTCACTGTTATGTAGTGGAGCAGATTCACTACCTAGTAATTCCGCCTGTGATTTCAAGATCATGAGCTTTTTCTCTTTTAGCAATGCTCATTATTATAAACTCTCTTTGTGAGTTTTCTGGAATATTCTAAGAGCCTGGATTTGTGCTGCGTTGGCAATTTGGGCATTTTGTGGGAATAACGATTGTGGCGGATGTTTATGTCTAGTGATTTTATGATCGGTCCCACGCCAGAATTGGTGTGTATGGTATTACAATATTTAGGTGATGTGCTTAGTTGCTAGGGCTTATGTATAAGGAGTTGGAATTGAGTGAAGTGGACATATGTTATATGCTATATGAGTGTATGTGCAAGTGTAGTATATGTTGTGGGTGTGGTGCTTTAAACTTATAGATAATGTACAATATTATAGCGTTAATGATTGTGCAAAGTATTGTTATAATTACAATTTGAAAAGTGTTGTACATTTTAGTGTGATCTTTTACAATTTCTTTGGCTTTAATGTATGATAGTGGTTCTAACTTGGTTACGTTATTGCTTACATAAATCGTTTGCGTATAATCTAACATTGTGCTTGTGATTATTATTTCATCTAATTGAATTGAACGGTTTGACGCTTTAATGAGGTTGTTGCCTTCTATTATTATTTCTCTATTGATCGTATTTACTTAGATTAATTCTCTTTTTCTTTTTAAATTTAGATATGTAGTGTGTAATTTTTCTACCTCTATTGGTTTCTTCAAAATGCTTTTCATCTACTTGTCTGAGATTTCCTGTTTTCCTGAATGGAGTTGTGGTTTTTAATCTCACTAGAGCTGATTCCCTAAATCTAGTATCTACTTCGAAGTCTTGGCGTTTTTCGTTTAGACTCGCTATTTTACTTATTTTCTTTGTTTGGGTGTCATATGCGGGGGTTCCGGCATATGTGAAGATATCAGCTGGTGTTCTACCAGTTGTATTGTGTTTGGTTTTACGGTTATAAGTATAAAGAATTGTTTCGAATTTTGTTAACTTATTTTCTGGGTCGGATTCGCTGTTGATTATCCTCAATTTTTCATTGACTGTTTTGTGAAATCTCTCAACGTCATAAATTCCATTCTTACTAGTGGTTATAGTTATTTTAACATTTTCGGACTGTAGCCATAACTGAAGTGCTGCGCACATGAATGCTGTGTCTTTGTCGGCTTTAATTTCAGTTGGTTTACCCATTTGATTGAAAATTTGGAGGATTGCTCGTTTTGTTTCGAGCCAATCTCTGCTATTAATTTCTATTAATGCAGCATATTTGGAATAAATGTCTCCACAAGATAGAAATTGTTTATTGTCAATGATGTAAAAATCCATGACGTATTTTTCTCTAGGGTTGAGTGTTTCTGGAGTAGTTTGGAACGAGAGTTTAGTATCTCTGTGTTCGGTTTAAGCTATATTGCATATTTCACATTCATTTATGATATTTTGAATGAGTTTTTGATGGTCGGGATAGTAATATTTTTCTTTAAAAAGTGCTGTAACCTTTTCGATACCTGGATGTAATAAATCTTTATGATTTTTAAGGATAATTTCCTTGAAGTGTGCATATGTTTGGATATCAGTTACTTGTTGAGTGGATTTCATTACTTTTGGTTGATTTATTAGGATTGATTATTTTAATGTAAGCGTTTTGGAATGTTATGAAATCAGCTTCATTATGAAAATAAATAACACTTTTCTTAGTGCATAAATATTCTTTAATTAGTTCTTTAGCGTGATCATGGGTGGGGATCATGATATGAAATTTTGATTTTCAATTTGTGAAAGTAATGTGTTGTTTCAACTTTGTTGGTGTTGGCTTTTATGAATTCTATTTGCCTGTTATAATAATGAATGGTTTTTTCCGTAATAGGAATATAATTTTCGTTATCTACTTGTGCACTATGTATTGTCGCTGCTAAGCTATCTGGGGTTTCTTCTAGTAAATTTTCTTCAATTTTAATTCGCGATAAGGCATCTGCTACGTGATTATCTTTACCTGGAACATATTTAATATGGTAATCAAACTCATTTAGCTTGATTTTCCATCTTTGTAGCTTCATATTGGGTTCTTTTATATTACTCAACCAAACTAGGGGTTTGTGATCACTAAGGATCTCGAATTTTCTTTCAAAAAGATGGGACCTGAAATATTTAGTGGCCCAGACAATAGCTAAAAGTTCTTTTTCTATTGCCGAATAGTTTACTTCATGTTCATTTAATGTTTTGCTGGCATAGCAGATTGGTTTATGGTCTTGGGATAATACTGCTCCTATGGCAATATTACTGGCATCTGTGGTTAATGAGAATTGTTTCTCGAAATTAGGATATATTAATATCGGATCGGAAATGATAAGAAGTTTTAAATTTTCAAATGCTTCAATGTACTGTTTATCTTTTGAGTTTATGACTGCACCTTTCTTCAATTTTGCTGTCATTGGCTTTGCTATTTTTGCAAAATTTGGGATGAACTTTCGGTAAGAGCCGCAAAGTCCTAAAAATGATTTAATTCCTTTCGCCGATTTAGGTATTGGGAATTTTTTGGTAGTAAAATACTGACATTTACCAAGTTTTTCGGGTATACCATCCATTGCTGGTATAGGGTATTTGTCATCTATTGTGACTTCGTTAAGGCTTCGATAGTCAATGACTATTCTAAATTTTTGTTTGCCGGATTTATCCCTCTTTATGGGTATGATCCAAATAGCCGAACAGTAAGGAGATTTCGATTTGCGAACTATCCCTTGTTTGATCATATCTTTGATCTGGTTTTCAACTTCTTGGTCGAAAGGTTGGGCATATTTGTATGGTTTTTGTAAACCGGGTCTTCACGTTTGGTTTGACATGTTTGACAGTACTCGTGAAAGTCAAATTTTCACCTTCTCGGTACTGAATGTCAGATGGGGGTGGAACGAGATATTCAGATTTTGACTCGTCGGCTTACAATTCGATTTCTGAATTGTTTTGCATGGTGAATGTGTATTCATTATACGAACGAAATAAATATTCTGATGTGTTGGGCAAAGTTTGCTGGGTTTCAGCGAAATGCTTTGATTTAATGTTACTATACCGTTAATGGTATGAACTTCTAGTTGGCAATTTTTTATGGGGAATTTCAGAAAATTTTCTTTCATAAAATTAATAGACGACCCCGTGTCTATTATGCATTTTAGAACTTTATTGTTCATGGTTAGTTTTATATATGGGTTGGTTCTTCTTTTCACAAGTTTCCATTTTCATCTGCCCGCTAGCGCTTTTGCGTTGCCTCTTAACCGGTGGATTGGGGCTGCTGAATAGCTTTGTTGGTTTTGGTAGTTAATAATTTTTGAGCCCTGCCTTTGTTCAAATTCTTCCTAAATTCTTGATTTATTTGCGGACTACAATCGACTTGGGATTTTGGTTTCTGCGTGTTGTTACTATAGTTTTGTGTTTTAGGCGTGTAGCCATAATTATGATTTTTTCCAATCTCACAGGAGATTAGACGGACCATTTTGATTGTTTTGATTTTTAGATTTATCGGACAATACTCGTTGCGCTATTGTTTAAGCTTAGAAACTGTGGCTATATCATGACGAACTAGGGTCATCAATAGTCTGTCAGGCAATTTTCTCATTATCACGTCTTTAACTGTGTTGTTTAAAGCGTTTGTACAAAGCATTGTATTCATTTGGTTGTCTTCTAACATTAACTTATTTGATATAATATGAGATTTTTATGCTAGTTCTTCTAAAAACTTACGAATACTTCCAGTGAAGGTGGTATTGTAGATACGTCTAAGGAGCTCTTCGCAGAGTGTCTGCGTCTTGAATTCCGAAATAAGTGCTGACCTCAACTCTGTCCAGGTGTTGGCAGCGGGTAGTTGTGTTGCTCTCTGAGCATCTCCTCCGATTTGCATTTCAATAGCGCCGAACAGGACGCTATGTTTTCGCACGTCTCTCGTTGGATACAATTGCATTATAAAGTCTATGCGTCTTATGAAGGCGCTTAGATCTTCTGTGGCTCCATTGAACGTTGGCATTTGCCTAATCTGGCTTAGTGCTTGATTTAGATGCAACTCACTCAACTGGAGTGACTTTTTATTTGGTTTAACGTTATTCGCGTTAGTCGCGCGTGCTAACCAATGAGAGCGTTTTGCAGGGATTAAAGGATTTGCAACTCCACGGGCACACTCACTGTTATGTAGTGGAGCAGATTCACTACCTAGTAATTCCGACTGTCCAAAGGATCAATACCAGAATGAATTACTAGCTTATCGCAATGAAATTGCGTTGTTGGATTATTGGTTGACCTGGGATAAAATAATCCTTTAGCGGTCAACGGCACTCGCGGCAAGTTCGCGTGTGTCCTTATGCGGATACGTTTTTGAATGATTCTGCGTTCGCGTCGATCGTCAGCGCCGACTACGATTTGCTTTTAAGGCCTGGGACTACAATTGTCTTTTAATGGTCTTATATCACTCGCGTATCCTACCGGCTGTGCCAATTGAATAAGTCAAAACGCGTTGTTAAAAAAAAAATATAATTTTATTTAAACGGTGCGTAACTTAAGCGGAATTTACAGGAATAATATATTCAACTTGACGGTTTGGATGCGTCGGATAAACTCAAACTCCAAACTGTTATCAAAGCTTAGCAAACCTCGGCTGAGCTTTCAAGATCATGAGCGTTTTTCTCTTTTAGCAATGCTAAACTCTCTTTGTGAGTTTTCTGGAATATTCTAAGAGCCTGGATTTGTGCTGCGTTGGCAATTTGGGCGATTGTGGCGGATGTTTATGTCTAGTGATTTTATGATCGGTCTCACGCCAGAATTGTCATTGTCACCAAGTACAAATTCCAATTGGTGTGTATCGTATTACAATATTTAGGTGATGTGCTTAGTTGCTAGGGCTTATGTATAAGGGGTTGGAATTGAGAGCAGTGGACATATGTCATATGCTATATGAGTCTATGTGCAAGTGTAATATATATTGTGGGTATGGTACATATGTCACTATATATACTATTCTAGAAGCTGCATTTTAAAGTCTTGTGACTCTTATTATTTACCAAAATTGCTCAAAAAATAGAATTTCGATATCGATTTTTATCGATTACTTGGAATCGGGGCAAGTTATAGAATATCGGAAACAAACTCGATCTGTGCGGGCACTAGGAGGACCTATAGCTAAAACCAAGTCTCTGGCTCTTATAAGTTTTGAGAACCTTGCTTTCATACATACGGACAGACGGACGGCCGGACAAACGGACGGACAGACAGACGGACATGGCTAAAGCGACTCGGCTGTTGATGCTGATCAAGAGCATATATAGTTTTTGGGGTCGGAGATGCTTCCTTCTGCCTGTTACATACATTTGCACAAATACATTATACCCTTTTTACCCATTTTCAGTGGGTTCAGGGTATAAAAACAATAGTTTTCCAATTGGATCCTAGGGACAAACCAGTACATAGAAATTAAATTTAATGACAGACTCTACAGATGGCTCATTGACACTGGGTCGTCAATTAATATTATGGGGAAAAACTTCTTTTATATACCAGTTCATACAAAACCTACTTCCATTAGAACCATGACAGGGGTCTCAAAACTAAACCATTATATATCTACTGCACCTAATAAACTCTTTAGACAAGAACAGATATTTTACATACACAATTTTTCACCTAACTAAGACATGCTTTTAGGCAGAAATTTATTAAAGGCAAACAACGCCATAATTGACTACAGTCATGACATAATCTTAAGTTATATATATATTTTGAATGACACTTCTTGTTGTAGACGGAGTGTCATGCATATATATTTGCATTAAAGTATTAGTGCGCGTGAGTTATCGTATCGACCACCCAGGGCATGTCACTGTCGATACCGCCACCGAAGCCGCCTAGAAGCAGCTAACTATACACATTCCCGCCTACAACCGTCGCCCACTCAAACGTTTTGTAAACACATGCCTCTCACACGTCTCTCGTTACCCACTTTAAAAGGGCAACAGTTTATTGTAACATATTCCAAATTTCATGTTAAATTGCACACTAAGCGTTCTAAGAGGGTGTGCCGTTGCGACATTTCAAGTGCTAGCCACATGAAACCGCTTCAACAGCATATTCTCGGACTCATGTAGCTAAACATGTTGACCGAACTTTTGTATACAGCAGGTTATATATAAGATATAGAAAAAAAGACAAACTTCAACCAGTCCACTTCAGTGTTTTTAATTTCAACAAACATTAAACCACACAATCAGTTTAAAACATAACTACAACAACTTCGTGGGTGTTTGCATACTAACTCACTCCTCCGATTACTTCCACATCCTTTGTTACCGAGGGCCACACTGGTAACTGGTGCAGTCACGAGACGTCGAAGATTATTACAACCATAATTCGATGAGAAGATCAATGCTCTTTAATTGCATATTATTCAGCCTGTGAGTTGACCAATTATATATATAAAAATAAAAACAACAAAAACACACCTTCACATACACAAATTATATTAAACAAAATCCCAAAAGTGAAGAAAATAAGCAAATGTAGTGTAGACATTTGTATACAAGAATAATTAAACAAAAATAGAAAATAGTGAGAAGTATACTAAGCGTAGTAACGTGGGATAAGATGAGAAAAGTTTCAAGCTTATGCCTCGCAATAGGACAGTGATGGTCAGAATCAACTTGTTGGACGCGAACGTACAGTTCGAGTAAGTCATTGAAACTCGTTGAAGACCATATTTTTACAGGGCATATAAAATACAAAAAAAAACGAACACAAAAACAACGCCAAGAAAAAACAAAAACATCAATGCAATAAATGCATGAAACAAGAGCTATGCAGTTTCCGCTAGGGCAGTGATGGTCAGAATCAACTTGTTGGACGCGAACGTACAGTTCGAGTAAGTCATTGAAACTCGTTGAAGACCATATTTTTAAAGGGCATATAAAAATACAAAAAGCGAATACAAAAACAACGCCAAGCAAAAAACAAAAGCAACGGCAAGAAAAAAAAACAAAAACAACAATGCTATAAATGCATGAAACAAGAGCTATGCAGTTTCCGCTAGGGCAGTGATGGTCAGAATCAACTTGTTGGACGCGAACGTACAGTTCGAGTAAGTCATTGAAACTCGTTGAAGATCATATTTTACAGGGCATATAAAAATACAAAAATTTAAATAAATTAAATTAAATGGATGCAAAAAATGAATACAAAAACAACAACAATGCTATAAATGTATGAAATAGGAGCTATACGTTTCCGCTAGGACATTGATGGTCACAATCAAGTTGTTGGACGCGAACGTACAGTTCGAATAAGTCACTGAAACTCGTTGAAGATCATATTCTATAGGGCATTAGCAGTCACAGCCTTGTTGATGACAATTGTAGGGTATCGGAGGTCAGACAATAGGACATATTAACTATTCCTACAAATCAAACACACAAAATAAATAAATAAAAATAAAAAGTAATAATAATAAAAAGAAAAGAACACTTAGAATACGTAACATTTGTATTAAGTAATATTAAGTGCAATAATTCTTGAATTCCAATCATATAATAATATTGCGATTATCTCAATTACAGACATTTTTAAAAAGAAAAAAACCCCCAACAAAAACCAAGCAAACAATAATACATATTAAGTATCAGTACCTACATAATATGAAGACACTAAACTAAGTCACATGCCAATATACATTAAGAATAAATATACAGCATAAATGAAATGTCCAAATCGGTAAAAAAAAACATCCATCTTGAGTACTCTTACTAGGAGCCAGGCTAGACAAAATAATAATACCATCCCCAAATCTAACGAAAACATCAATACACCCACACTAACACATAAATCAACAAAAAGGACAGAAATGACGACCAACGGACTCGCTTACTTGTCAGGAACAAGCTCACAGGAAGCATGTTTAGACATCCCGGACGCTATTAAATGCCTTTCGGTTTTCGAGGGCAACCCAAACTATTTAAAACGTTTTATAGCTAATGTTGAAGAGATCCTTATTGTCATCAGAGGAAGCGAACAAACGCCTAAGGGACAACTCCTTTTGAGAGCAATTAGGAATAAAATAGAGGGACGAGCTAGTGAAATATTGGATCAGGCAGACACTTCCCTTAATTGGGATGAAATGAAAAAAGTATTGACTAAAAAATTATCAGACCAAAGAAACGAATTCAGTATTACAGAACAGTTACATGATTTTCCATTTAAAAATTTGACTATTACACAACTATACGACTCAATACTCGAATCCAAAAGAGCTCTTTTCAGCATAGTAGATAATAAAGAATTATCAGTTCAAACGATAGCCGAGAAAAAAGAATTTTATACGACATTTTGCCTCAACACCTTTATTAAAGGATTAACAGGACCACTAAAGAACATCGATAGATCGGCGAACTATCTTCGAACGAGATACGTATTACTAAAATAAACGCAGGGACACATTCCAAAATAATTACAACAATTACAACAATAACAACCAACACAGACAACAAGGACCAAGACGAGTACCTTATAACCAACCAAACTCGTACAACAATAACAATAATAACTGCGGACAAAACCAACCCAACTATTCCAGACTATCAAATTCACAAAACAACGGAAATCCAAGAGCAATAATGCCGCCAACAAACCAAAACTCAGGTCCCAACTCACGACAATTTAAGAATTCAACTGTGTCTAACTTCTCACAACAGGGTTATAAAAATAACAAACAATATAACAATTCTCTTAGTAACAGCAGGCAGACACACCTACACAACTTAGAAGAATCCGAAAATTTTCAGCAACCAGCCTCAACGGACAAACAGGATATCTAAGAGAATACAAAAACAGACACGGACCGAACTTACCTTACATTTTGATAAATTCACCCTTTGGTAGACAGCTATTATTTTTAATTGACACCGGAGCTTGCCACTCTTTCCTAGACCCAAAATTCGTATCTCACGGTAGCAGAACCAAATTAGAAAAACCTGTTATAGTAAGAACAGTACTCAAATCCATAAAATTATACGAAGTCAACTACGCGGAAGATAACGAAAAATTTTGTTTAGAAACACCCTTAGAGGTCGAAAAATGCCAAGAACAAGAACTCATAAGTCTTAATTTTTTGACTCGGTTAGAACCATTTGAACAAAGAAGAAGAAAATGAATTAAAGAAACTTCTCGCTAAATTCCTATTTTTTTTTATGACGAAAAAGACACTTTACATTCTTAGACACAGAAAAACACCAAATTAATACACTCGACAACATACCACTATACGCACGACCCTTCAGATATAGTTACCACGAACAAAAAGAAATCCAGGGTCAAATCGATAAAATGCTAGAACAAGAAATAATAAGACATAGCCGTTCCCCTTGGAGCTCACCAGTTTGGTTAGTTCCGAAAAAATCAGACACCGGATCACCCAAATGGAGATTGGTAGTAGACTATAGGAAATTAAACCAAAAAACAATTAAAGACAAATATCCCGTCCCAAATATAAACGAAATCCTAGATAGGTAGAGCAAAGTATTTCTCCGCTTTAGACTTAGCAAGCGGTTATCATCAAATAGAGATGGAACCCAATTATATCCAAAAAACCGCTTTTACAGCATTAGGAGGACATTACGAATTCCTTCGAATGCCTTTCGGGCTTACCAACGCCCCAGCCACTTTCCAACGAGTCATGAACAATGTCCTAGGAGAACTTAAAGGATTTTGTTGCTTGGTATACTTAGAACACATAACGGACTTAAAAAAAGTTTATACTAAACTTACCAAAATTAACTTAACGTTACATCCTAAAAAATCAAAACTTCTTAGAAAAGAAATCGAATTCTTAGGACATATTATGACAGAAAAAGGTATTAAACCAATCCCCAACAAGTTGGAAGCAATTAAAAGGTTACCGATTCCTCAAACTAGAAAATATATAAAATCATTCCTTGGCCTCTTGGGTTATTACAGAAAATTTATCAAAGATTTCGCAAAAATTACCAAACCATTAACAGCTCAATTAAAAGGAAAAAAGCAACAATATCAGATGAATTCGTAAACACCTTTGAAAATTGTAAAACACTCCTTTGCAACGACCCCTTGTTACAATACCCAGATTTTTCTAAACCTTTTATTTTAACCACCGACGCTAGTAACGTAGCAGTGGAAGCCGTATTGTCTCAAGGCAACTTGGGTAGCGACAAACCAATTTGTTTCGCTAGTAGAACCTTGCCAGACACCGAACGAAATTATTCCACGGTCGAAAAAGAGATGTTAGCAATAGTATGGGCAATTCGATATTTTAGACCTTACCTATTCGGTTCGAAATTTACAATTATCACAGACCATAGACCATTAGTTTGGTTATTGAGTTTCAAAGAACATTACCTAACCTAAAATTGTCAGATGGAGACTCCAATTATTGGAGTATGATTTCGGAGTTATTTACAAAAAAGGATCACAAAATGTGGTCGCAGATGCACTTAGCAGAATAGAAGTAGATCTTAACATGAATGATGATGAAAATTTGGACGAATATATATACATAGCAGAAAAACCACTGAATGACTTTAATATCCAACTTCAAACATTAAGACAGAAATCCCTTTTAAAAACAAAATTAAAAGAACAATCAAAGACCCCAACTTCGACTCGAACTTACTAATCAAACTTCTTAAAAACATCTTGAGACCAAACAAAACTTGTGCTATTTTCGCCAATGAATACATTTTTAAAATTTTCCCGGAAGTATATAAAAACTTCTTCGCGCATAGTAAAATATTTAAAGCAGTCAGATGCACAATTTTTCTTACGGATATTAAAAATATCACAGACCAAGAGAATCTAATAACAAAATACCACACGGACACCAATCGCAGAGGAATAGATGAAACATCAGCACATTTAAAAAGACAATATTACTTTCCTTATATGAGAAATAAAATAGCCCAAACTATTCATAATTGCGACATTTGCCAAATCCTAAAATGCGACAGGAACCCACAAAAAATTGAATTCAAAAAACAGAAACAGCAAAACAACCTTTAGACATTATACATACTGACCTCTATACAATAAACGGAAAATATGTAGTAACTATCATTGACAAATTTTCAAGATTCGCATACGGTTACACCATCAATAATAGAGACGCGCTTAGTATTCTCAATTCCATTAAAACCTTTATAAATACTGCCATATGTATTCCTAAGAAAATCATTTTGCGACCAGGGCGCAGAATACGCGTCTAACATCTTTAAAGACTTTTGTAAACAATACCAAATAGAATTACATACGACTTCATTACAACAATCTTCTAGTAACGCCCCTGAGAGAGGTTACATTCTACTCTCACGGAAACATATAGGCTCACCTAAGACGCTAAGAAGAACAGGAAACACACAATTACACATAAAGAAATCTTAACTCGGCAACACAATTAACCCCCTACGATCTTTTTACAGGCAGGACACACCTTTTATAAGGATATCGTATTCAATAACGAACACGATTACCTAGAGAAATTGAATAAATATAGACAGGAAATCTACCCAGAAATAGTTGAAAAGCTAGAAAAACAAAAAATATAAATATAAACAAGTTAAACGCTAATAGAACAGAAGCAATACCATTACAATCGGGCGATACAGTGTTTAGAAAGGAAAACAGACGTAATAAACTAACCCCAAGATTTTCCAAGCAAATAGTTCATTCGGACGGTACCATTACATTTAGAACTACACACGGACAGAAAATACATAAAACAAAAATTAATAGACTTATTAGAAGAAAACAATAGTAAAGAACCATTAACATCGTTACAGGTTAGCTGCCACTTACGGTAACTTCATTAAAATAGAGACCTTACTCGAACAACAACCAGTAGCAACGATGAACTTAGGCGAAACAAGAACAACATATGCATACAAAACAATATTACATGTAATACACCTCGCCGAATACGAAACTTCCATTAAAAAAATCAAAGACTCACTTTTGTCCCTACAAAACGAAAACGACTTAGCAGAATTAACAAAAACACTGTTGAAAAAATGGGAACAATTAGAAGATAGGTTTAATAGCCTGATGCCCATCAAACGACAAAAGCGGAGAATTCTCAATGGTGTAGGGTCAGTTATTAAAGCTATTACAGGAAATATGGACGCAACCGACGCAAACGAAATTGAACGAACACTGAGACATTCACAAACTAATACCAACGATCTTACTAACAATTTAAAAACACAAGTAACCTTTAATAACGAGGTGATAGTGAGATTTAATAATATAACACAACACATTAACAACGAACAAGATACCATTAACTTTCATCTCATCAAACCAAAATAGAATTTTTAACGATATAAACGAAGAAAACAAGAAAATTCAATTACTGGATTACGCCACCAGAATAGGCATTAATATCGACATCATTCTTAATCATATTAATAATATTGCAGAAAGTTTGCTTCTTTCTAAATTAAACGTTATACCTAAATTCATTCTAAATAGAGAAGAATTGGACAGAATAAAAATAACCATACAGCATCAAAATCTTAAAATTACATCAGACGAACACATATATCGTTTACTATCACTAGACTCCATAATAAATAATACTGCATTATATTTGCTATCAAAATACCTTTGTTAACACACGATAACTTACAATTAGTACACCTTATTCCCCTCCCGATCAAGAATTCACAATTATTAATAGCCCCACATTTTATAGCATTTAACAAAAACCAATTGTTATATTTTAATAAACCTTGCGCTAAAATTCAAAATATAAACATTTGTAACTACCAAGAACATGAATCAAGCTTAGTTAACGTAGATTGTTATAGAAATTTATTAAATAACAAGACGAGTAAATGTGAGACTAAAGATATAGGCATTAAGAAACAAATTTTCGAACCTGAGAAAGGGCATATTTTCATATTCAACGCACCTGGACTAAAGTTCAATTCAAATTGTGGGAAGGAAAGCATCATCAAACAATTAGCAATAATCCACTACAACAACTGTTCAGTCATCATCGAGGACCAAACCTTCGACGATACTATAAATCAGATCGAAGACCAATTCCACTTCTTAGTCCCATAAATCCCGAACCTGGAAACCAATATCACAATAGATGAGTTAGACCTAAATAAACTACGATTAGAAGGCATTAAAAGCCAAACGCAAATCTGGCACCTAAACAAAAAACATTCAACTCATCTTTGGACTATCTACTCTGCAATAATACTGATGATGGTCGCTGGAACACTACTTTTCGGTATGGCAAAAAGAACTCAACTCAAACTCAACCAACCAAAAGCCTCCCTATGGCCTTCACTTCAATCTAGGGGGGGAGGAGTTACCGTATCGACCACCCACGGCATGTCACAGTTGATACCGCCACCGAAGCCGCCTAGAAGCAGCTAACTATACACATTCCCGCCTACAACCGTCGCCCACTCAAACGTTTTGTAAACACATGCCTCTCACACGTCTCTCGTTACCCACTTTAAAAGGGCAACAGTTTATTGTAACATATTCCAAATTTCATGTTAAATTGCACACTAAGCGTTCTAAGAGGATGTGCCGTTGCGACATTTCAAGTGCTAGCCACATGAAACAGCTTCAACAGCATATTCTCGGACTCATGTAGCTAAACATGTTGACCGAACTTTTGTATACAGCAGGTTATATATAAGATATAGAAATAAAGACAAATTCACTCTTTGTACGAACTTCAACCAGTCCACTTCAGTGTTTTTAATTTCAACAAACATTAAACCACACAATCAGTTTAAAACATTACTACAACAACTTCGTGGGTGTTTGCATACTAACTCACTCCTCCGATTACTTCCACATCCTTTGTTACCGAGGGCCAAACTGGTAACTCGCGCAGCTATGTTCTTCTCGTACATATTGCTCCCGAGTCTTGCCCGTGGGATGCATGGTCAGCGCTTGTGCCGTAAGTCGGCATAAGGCGGTGGCCGTCAAGTGGCTGATCATACTACATTTGATCGAGTCACTGACTTCCGCTTATCTTTTGAGTTATTCGCTTATATCCGTTGTTATCAATGGCAATATTTAAGATTGTAACAAAGTGTTACAAAGCACATGCATGAATACACTACACCTCCCTTTTGAAAGAAATAACGTTATATTATAAATGTGTAATGTTGTTTTTTGTTTTGTTTATTAATTTTTTTTTTGTTGTGTTTTCTTATCTAATCAAAATATTTTGTCTCTTTTTTATACCCTGAACCCATTGAAAATGGGTAAAGAGGGTATAATGTATTTGTGCAAATGAATGTAACAGGCAAAAGGAAGCATCTCCGAACTCATATAGTATATACATATATTCTTGATCAGCGTCAACAGCCGAGTCGATCTAGCCCGTCTGTCTGTCCGTGCGTCTGTCCGTAAGTCCGTCTGTCCGTATGTATGAACGCAAGGATCTCAGAAGCTATAAGAGCTAGCGACTTAAAATTTTAGCTATAGGTTATCCGAGTGCCCGCGCAGATCGAGTTTGTTTAATATTCGATAACTTACCCCCTTTCCAAATAATCGATAAAAATCGATAGCTAAATCCTGTTTTTTGAGCAATTTTGGTAAATAATAAAAGCTAGAGTCACCAAACTTGATATGTTGATTCTAGAATAGTATATACATATATATATCAGTATATTTAATTTTATACCTATCGCCACCTCACCGCTACCACCATAAAACTATAAATCAAGTAAATAAACCGATTTACATATGCTGCTCACCAATGTAAGCAACAATTTAAATGCAATTGTGAGAATACACGAATATTTTTAAGTACAATAAGATCTACTGATGAAAATTACATCAAGATCAGCTAGCGCAAATTGCAAGAATTTCTGTATACATGTACACATACACATTCACGCGCGTCTTCTTTGAATTCTATCAACAGCATTGCAATTGCGATTGTATTGTTTTCTGTGCTGCTATTTCAATTGGGTTTTTCTCATTGCTTAAGTATTGGTGTGGCTGTTGTGTAGAGGCGGCGGCGAGTAGTGTGGTCTATATTGAGTTCGAACCTTACCGAGGGAACTATTTTTTTTTTGCTGGTGTGGCTGTTGAGTAGAGGCGGCGGAAAGTAGCGCGGTCAGTTACGAGTTCGAACCCTGCCGAGGAAACTATTTTTTTTGTGGCTGGTGTAGCTGCTGCGTAGAGGCGGCAGCAAGTAATGCTGTCAGTTGCGAGCTCGAACCCTGCCAAGGGAACTTTTTTTTTTAAATTTATTTTTATTACCACTAAAGCAAACGAGCGCGTAGCGCGAGCTGCATTTGGTGTATATAATAATAAGAGGGTTCAGGATATCCCCTAGTCGGGAGCTCCCGACTAGAACCTCTTACTTGTTTTGTATAATAATATGCTAGAGCTTCTGCTGTTGGAACTGCGATATGAAATCTAAGGTTGTAAAACTGCGCACCAGCAGTTCTTTGTTTGGCGATCTGATAACGCCCGTTATTAAGTCGATAAACTGACTCGCCTTTCATCAAATTGTATTTTTTCGGAAGGAAGAAGAAGTGGTGCCGGAGCTCTAAAGAAATTGTCGCCCCAAATTTTGATTTTGTCTTCTATGCGCGTACAATATAGTACAGCATGCACAACAAAAGGCTTTCGCCGCTTTTGAGTTAAACTCATTGAGGACATCAATGTCATGCAGCTCCACTTGATGGTCCGATTGGTGCGGCAGCTGCTGCAGCTGATGATGCTCCAGCTGCCTAGGAGCTTCAGTGAGGTTGACCCTTGGTGTAAGTTTGACGACGAAGACGATGATGCTGTCATAGTTTCTTACTTAATTAAATAATATTCTGAGCTGCACTGATTTAATTTTGAGGAAATATTTTTGATGAGCAGCATTCTGTGAATTCATTCTTTTTTAGATCGTCATCAATCAGTAATTTTTCAAACATCTCTAGAGATTCTTTCTATCGGGCTCGTTGAGTAATATATTGCCTCATAACCAAGGCATCTACATCTTGTGTGTAAACTGAGTTTAAATTGCGAGCATATATTGATACATTTTCTGCATCAGGATGACCCCATTCCCCCTCGTCAGCGAACGGTCAAATATCTATAAACAACAATCTAACAACAAGAACAACACTACAACAAACGACACACATTGGAGACACATAATTAACACATCAACCAGCAAACGGCTAAACTACAAGATAGAAACCGAAAATTGCGCTCACTTGTGCAGACACCTCTTAAACAGAGTCAGTTTCAATCTCCACGTCAAGAAGCGCAGACGTGTAAAGTAATGTATGTAAAATGTTCAAATTAATGTTTTAACTTAATGTATTCTAATTGTTAATTGTTTTTAGTATCTTGGTGTTAGTGCCCTGAAGACGGTTTGCCGTTGTGCAACCGAAATATATTGGAAGCAATTCATTAAATAAAATTGATTTCACTGCTTATTTTAACAAGCTCGGACATTGAGCCAGCCAACAAATATTTTAAATATGAAAAGGTCGCCAAGACCATCAATGTTTTTTGTCCATTTTCAGGTGTGGCTACACCTGTAGCAATGGAGCAATAGTTTGCGGTTGTGTAATAAGAAATTTTGCCCAACCTCCATGGCAAGTGCAGTATGTATCATTTGGAGTAATTCTTTGTGTTAATAAAAACTGTAAGAAGAGGTTGTGACGCGGAGTCCAGTGAGGCCCGCGCCCGAAGATATAAACATAACCATAGGCTAAGAATAAGGAAAATAAAGTTAATAATACCCATATTGTAACCATAGGCTAAGAGTAAGGAACATATAGTAAATGAAGTCACTTATCAGTTAAGAGTATGCTTACTAAATTAAAAGAGCCCGATTGCAAGCGCAATCGAATTGCAACTCAGTTGAGATTTTAGGAGAAAAGAGAGCCAAGCTCAATGAGAGGATTTTCGCCGCAAGGCAAAAAGAGCGAAAAGAGGGTCGTGAGCTGCTGCCGCCGATCAGCAACTTGACTTTGGACAAGCGGCAAGCGTGAGTATCGGACGTGCATACGTAGCGAAGGACAGAGTTTAGGGACCGCGAGTTAGCTGCCAGGTTAGGTAAGAACAGCTTAGAATTGACGGTGCAGCAAGGCTTGGAAATTTAATAAAACAAATAAAAACGGAAGTGAACGTACATAGAAGAAAACCGTGTTTGCGTTGTCTGTGTAGGAATTGTGCATTTGTAGGCTTTTGTTTTGCCGCGGAGCGATCCCAGCAGCACCCATCACGCAGGCCAACTCTAACCCAACCGCAGCGGAGCGATCCCGGCGGCTTCCCTTTTTCCTTAACAGAACTAGTAACCACTCTGTGGCGGAGTTATCCCAACGGCTCCATACCCCCCTTTTCAGCTTCGCGTCTCGGCAAACTACAAATTTCTTGTAGAGTGGACCTAAGTAAGACTGAGTCATCACCCCGGCCAAAAAGCTACTTTACAAGGTGTTCACAGGTATAGCTGTTGCCGCGTTGAACCCGCTTATAGTTGTATTTAATGAGAACGATAATTTACAATAATAATAAGTATGAGGTTCTAGTCCCTCTGCTCTAGGCTCTGAACCCTCTGCTACCAACACCAAGTGCAGCTAGCGCTACGCGCTCATTTGCTAAGTAGTAATAAAAAAAAAATAAAAAAAAAAAGATCCCTTGGTAGGGTTCGAGGCCTCCGCCTCTACTCAAAAGCCACACAATAATTGAGTATTAATGAGAAAAAAAAAACGGATTAAACTAACAGCACAGAAAACAATACAATCGCAATTGCAATGCTGTTTTTGGATTTCACTAAAGCCGCGCATGAATGTGTGTGTGTACAGGTATACAGACATTTTTGCAATTTGCGCAAGCTGCCGCAAACACGATGCCAGCCAAAATACGATTTCTTTAATACATTTTGTGTTTCTTAACCGATCTTGATGAAATGTTCAACAGTATATCTTATTGTGCCATAGAATATTTGTATATTAATTTAAATTGTGGCTAAAATTGGTGGGCAATACAAGTTGGTTTATTATCTTGATTTTATGGTGGTTGCGGGGAGATAGCTTTAAATTAAGGATACTTGATATATATATGCTATTCAAGAAGCAACATGTCAAGTTTGGTGACCCCAGCTCTTAAAATTACGAGAATTACTCAAAAAAAAGGATTTCGATATCGATATTTGTCGATTACTTGAAAACAGGGCAAGTTATCGACTATCGGAAACAAACGTTCTGCCTGTTACATACATTTGCACAAAAACATATCATTTTTACCCATTTTCAATAGTCTCAGGGTATAAAAACATATCGCTAAAAATGTGCAGGGCATCCGCAAATCAGCAGCAGCAGGTGTACTGACCCTCAGGCTCCAGAAGCCTTCGGACCCAGCTTCAGACCAGTTAGAGCCATGCAGGAAACGGTTCAAAACAAGGTTCTCGATATCGACGAGTCCACGACAGCAGATGAGGTCCTCAAAGCCCTCTTTGCTTCGGTGGAAGGTGACATACCAGTCGAAGCGACGCCAACTATGAGGACGGCGTACGGGGGAACTCAGATCGCAACGCTGGCCCTGCAACCGAGCCTAGCCACGAAACTTCTTGAAGCCGGTAAGGCCCGCATAGAATGGGTTATATGCCGGATTCGCCGAAAAATGGAGTCAAAGAGATCCTACAGATGTATGGGAGTCGGACATATATCCACCAGGTGCAAGAGCCAGCATCCTGTAAAAAAAGGGGAAATTCTTTAAATGCGCAGATAATGGGCACAAGTCAGGCCAGTGCAGTCAGGCCACTTCACAAGAAAGGGTGTGGGCACTAGCAAAGCCGCACACTCAACTCTGAGCAGCAACTGCCCAGAGTATAAGAAGGCCTACAAAGCGCTCAAAGATGGTTAAGTTCCTGCAACTTAATCTAAATCACTGCAGAGCAGTCCAGTATCTGTTTTCACAAACGGCCCGGGAAAAGAGAATTGATGTACCCATCATTACCGAACCGTACGAAAAATATCGGAGTTTGGCACGAAAGCTTGGACGCTGGAGCAGCACTATGGAGCTGAGGAAAGACACCATGCCAGCTCACTCAGCAAATTGCTCTCAAAGGGTTTGCAGGGGCAAAATGTGGTCGCGCATACGTCTACAGCTGCTACATACCACAAAGCATCCCTCTGGCAGAGTACGCAGCCACCTTAGAAGACATCGCACATAATGCACAAGGTCCGTAAGGGTGGAAACTCACACCGACCGGTAGCCTGGTGGGACGAGGAGATAGCCAAAGCGCGCAAAGAGTGCCTCGCAGCGAGGCGGAAATGCCAATCATTGCCCAATTTTGAGCATAATCTTCACAGCTTCAGAGCTAAGCGGAAAATACTCAAGGTAGTTATCAGGCGTAGCAAAACCCCGGACTTCCAAGAATTTTGCGACGCTGTGGACGCGGAGCCTTTTGGACTGGCTTACAAATTATTCATGGGCAGGCTATGCAGGCAACCAATGCCAACAAACCTGGACCAGCTGAAACGCATAGTCTATGCGCTCTTTCCACGGCAGTTATCTGGAATTGCACTGAAACCCCCAGCAACTGGAATAGACGGCTGTGGACCCAATGACAATGAAGTTCTGTACATTGTTGCGAAGCTAAAGGACGACAAATCCTCTGGACCAGACGGTGTTCCTAACGGCGTCATCAAAGCTGTCATCGCTGCTCACCCCAGAAGATTCGTGAAGCTGTATAACCAATGCATCGCGGAATGCACAGTACCACGTAGATGGAAGCTCCAGAGACTTGTGCTTCTACCGAAGCCCGGCAAAGAATTGGATGATCCTTCCTCTTACCGCCCTTCCCCGCTGGACACGATGAGGCGAACCCTAGAGCGGATAATGTGCAATCGCCTGGAAAGCAAGCTTCGCCTGTGGCGAAGAAACTCGACGACGTCACCATTAGAAGCAGTGCGGCCATCGACAGGATAATTGAGTGGCTATTCCAGAACGGACTCACGTTGGCAGAGGCAGTACTTATAAGCAGCAAAAAGATAGTCGAGAAAGCTTCGTTGCGGGTTGGCGGTGCCATCATTGAGTCCAAGCCCGCCATCAAATATCTGGGCGTCATGATAGACCACAGACTGTCGTACAAACAACACGTGGAGTACATTAGTCACACAGCGGCCACGGTCACAACAGCCATTAGCCGAAGGATGGCAAATACCAAAAGCCCTTGGCAGAGGAGCACAAAACTTATTACTGGCGTGGTAACTTCTACAATCCTATATGGATCAAACTAATGGGCCGCCGCAAAACAAATGGTATGCGAGCACAAATGTCAAATGGATCTATTGACTTATTCCAAACCTGAAGCAATGGCAACTGCGGAGGCGTAAACCACTACCTTGCCCAAACATTGACTGGGCATGGCTGTTTTAAGGTGTACCTGCACAGATTCAAACATGAGGAACACCCCTTTTGCGAACACTGTGGGTACGGTGTGGTTGAGGGCGCGGAGAATGCTGTTTTCTGCAGCCCACTCTTCAGATGCGAGCGGGAACAAGCGATGGCGGGCAGGAACGACTTGTCACCGGAAAACCTCGTGGCGCGACATGGCATCGGCTATAATGAAGGAGCTACGACGAAGGGAGATGATCCGACGTGGCACCGACGAATGACCAGCTGATATACAGCTGTCTCCCGCCCTGCAAAGTAGTACTTTGCGGTTGTCACGCAGTAGCGGACTATTACTTTCTCACTCATAACATTATATTCTCCCTTTCTCTGACTGTATTATTTTCCCTATCTTTTGTTCAAAACACTATTAAACCTATTTTCCCCAAAAATAAATATTAAGAGAAAAAAAAAACACCCAAATGTAAAGATAAACAAAAAAAGGACTACCTCCCACGCTCAAGATGCCCATACACACTCACACACACACACAGAGTGCAGTTGAGAAGTGAAAGTCGCGTTTTGTTCGTCGCTCCCATTATTTCCCATCTTGGGCCGCGATGCCTACAAGGAAAACAAAGCGCGTAAGTACTGGTGTGAACAACAACGCCAATGCGTACCTGTTAGGGTGCTCTGCCACGTGTCCGACGGTCCCTTGGCTCAAACACCAATCTTGTGTTCTGCTTCGAGTGTGTGGATATGGAGAGGAGAAAAGCATGCTTTGTGCTTTCTCCCTATCACACTTCTCCAACAAGAGGAAAATGTTGCCACCCACAAAAAATTGCTTTCTCATGACGAGAATGCAATAGTCAAACAGATGATCAACCAATCAGCTGGTGGCAGTGCTGCAAGGTGCAATGCGATCCATGACTAGGTACCTAGCTCGGCGGTAGTGGCGCTGCAGATCTTGGCCGCTCTACTAATCGTTGTTAACCAGCGATAGAGGGCGCTGCCGATCATTAGCCGGGACACACACCACCTGAAAAGCGGGAAACATAGCATACCCATAAGGCGCAATAATTGATAGCTGCTGATATGCAAATAAAAGCAGTTTCAGAAGTAACAGTCACGATTCTCCCAGGGGAAAACGTACATAAGGTCACGGTTCCGACCAATGGCCAATCGCGCCACGCATGTTGTCAACCTAAAGAGGTCTCTGGTAACCGAATCGGAGCGGTATAACTCCCAACGGTTAAACGCTGGGGGAAACTCTGTGCCACCGCAGGACTCCTGAGGAGACTTGACTGCACCTCGCACAAATCCACCAAGCGTCTGCTTCACGTTGAACGGCTTGGTGGTCTGCGTCTGTGCCGCATCGACCGGCAGTATACCAAAACACGCAGCTGGTATAAACTGCAAAAGCCTGGCAGTAGGCATAAAATGCAAATATGGAAAGGAATGGATTGTTTTAACGAAACTACTCCAGGTGGCAGTCACACATGTGAAAATCCACCCGTGGCACAGACCACGGTCGGGGCACGGATTCTGGAGGCCCCAACAACCGTTACCAACCAAACTACTACGATGGTGGCACACTTGGCTATCGTAGCGGACAATGCGACAAGCAATACTACAGCAGCAACAACAGAAATGGATCCCTTCCGCAGAAACGCAAAGATGTCTAGAACCCCCCGCAAACAACACTGCCTGCACAGCAGGCAGCACAGATGGAGAAGAGCAGTGCTAGAGACGCGGCCAGTGGCACGCCGAACATCAAGCGAAGCAGGGATATATGTAGTTCCCCAAACGCAACAAGCGGACGCCCAGGGAAAGAACCAAAAGGGCATGGCGTGTGTACCAGCACTCTTCTCCTTGAGCTGGGAGATATTCTGGACAGGCTCCTAGCGACTGTTGGTGGCAAAAAGCCAGCTGTGCGGCATATCAACCAGGGTATGAAAGATGACCTTGCCATGGATAAAGGATATCCAAATGGCAAGCTTCGCAGCAAACTAGACAGGAAAGCAGTCATGCACAGCCATGCGCACTGGCTAATGCACTGGCTCTGCACTAGCAGAGAGAGCGCAGTGCAAACCTTCCCGGCGCTTCTACAAACAAGGAGGAAAACCCCCGCAGATAGGCCGGTGCTGAGTGCAGCCGCAAAGACCAACAGGAAGGCGAGTCCAGTAGAAGCGCGAACATCTCAGCGCCGAGATGCGGACAAGCGCGGGACCACCGAAAAAAAGGAGGCCACTGATAGCAACAAAGGGCCAGGCAACAACAAATGGCAAAAAGTTGGAGCCAAGAAGAATAAGAGAAGCAACACCCAGCCGCCAAAGAGAAGTCGACCAGATGCCATATTGGTCAAATGCCGGAGCCCAGAGGAATATGCCAACGTGCTCAAAACTGTACCGAGAGAGTGTTAGCGGCATCATGCGTACTGCAGCCGGAGAACTCATCCTACGAATGAGCAAAGCAGAGGACGAATCCACATCCAAACTACAGAAAGCCGTCCAGGAGGCCGTGAGGATTACTGCAGACGTCAGACCGATCTCTGACAAAGTCCCCAAAGAAATACGGGCCATACCGGAATGGTCAAACAGCGACGACGTCCTAGGAGCAGTATTCGCTAAAATCGAAGGAGACCTGCCTGCTGAAGCCTCACCGAAGCTAAGGAAAGCATACCGCGGCACACAGACGGTGTAGAAATCAGCGACTTCTTCAACATACTCGACAACATTACGGACGATGCAAGAACCCGTTCACCCGTAATCATAGCGGGCGACTTCAATGCGTGGGCAGTTGAATGGGAAAGCAGCAAAACAAGTCAACGTGGGCGTTATCTGCTAGACGCCTTTGTAACCCTCAACGTGTCGCTTCTCAACGTTGGTAACAGGCAAACCTTCAACAAAGCAGGCAGAGGATCAATTATCGAATTGACATTTGCTAGCCCATGCCTGGCGAGATGCGCGTCCTGGATGGTGTCAGACTTATACACACGCAGCGACCACCATGCGATAATAAGTCACTTCGCCGACCAGCACAAGGACCAATAACACCAGCGTAGAACATGGAGCCAAGATACGCCCAGCCCAGAAGCGCTGTTGCTAATGGTCGAGAGCATGCAAATCCCGGCCAATGGAAATGCCGACCACTGTGCAAACTATCTAGGAAGAACGGTAGAGGAGGCGTGCAACGCATCCATGATTAAAAAGAGAAGGGGGACAAACGGGCGCAGACCTGTTCACTGGTGGAACCAAGAAATAGAGATGGCCAGGAGAGAATGCCACAGAAGCAATTGCCAGGAAATGCAGGAAGCCTACAGAGCGAAGATGGCCGCACTTAAGAAGGCTATCAATCGCAGCAAGGACGCCGCGTGGAAGAGCCTTTGCGTTTTTGCCGACGCGCAACCCTTTGAAACAGCCCACAAATTGGTCATGGGAAGAATGTGCTCGATGCCAATGCCCACAAGCGAGGTCCAGCTAAGGGCAATTGTCACCACGCTCTTCCCCTCGCAGCCAACGCTGTACATTACCAACACGTACGCCGGAACGTCGACGGTAAAATGAAATAAAGGAGGTGCTACAGGTTCTTGCGCGGATACAGCCAAATAAAGCCCCAGGACCTGACGGGATTCCGGTAAAAGCTCTGAAGCTAATAGTGGCCAAGCTGCAGTCTATGCAGCGCTATTTAATAAGTGCATGGAGGATCGCCGATTTCCTACAAGGTGGAAACGCCAGAGACTGGTGCCTAGATCTTCTGGCAATGGCGACGAGGAGCAACAGCCCCCAAACTGCAAGGCGGGCTGAAACTATGGAAGAATGGCAGGCGAGGTGGAGAAATACTAGCAATGGCAGCTGGACACGATCGCTGATCCCGGACATACGGCCTTAGGTGAGTAGGAAGCACGGTCAGACCGATTTCTACCTGACTCAATTACCGACGGGACACGGGTGCTTTAAATCCTATCTATATAGGTTTAAACACGAGACGGACCCGTTCTGCACACACTGTGCGCGGGCCACAGAAGACGCTGAACATGTCTTTTTCGTCTGTGCAAGATTCTCTGCTGAACGGGAAGAGCTTAGTCAAATTATTGGGAGACCTTTTATAGTCAACGACTTACTAGATATCCTATTAAGCTCGCAACACAATTGGATTGCTATTAGCACCACAGCGGCAGTGATAATCAAATCCTTGCGTCGCGCTGAAAGACAGCGCAAACGTCAATCATAGATGAGAATCTAGCTGAGGCTTTCAATCCATCTCCTCCTCGTGAAGTGATACCCATCGGTGGTGTCATGAGAGGGATACGGAGAGTAGGTGGGTTTTTAGTGGGTGCAAGTCCCACACTTTTCGGCATTTAATGCTTTTCCCTCCTATACAAAAAAAAAACACACACACACACACGAAGCGAGCTATTCGGAGGTACTTCGAAAAGTTAAGGCGGACGAGAAGCTCGGCAAGCACGGGAAAGACGTGTCCAAAATAAGGAGGTCTCACAAAGGAGAATTGCTTCTTTAGCTCAACAACTCAGGAGAGAAAACCACAGCATTTAGGAGCCTAGTAGGCGAAACGCTAGTCGAAAATGCAGAGGTTTAAACGTCGTCTTACCGATTATCTATAGAGTGCAAGGACCTGGACGAAATCACTACCAGAGAAGACACCTGCGGGGCGCTGAGGGGTCTAATCCAGTTATTGAACATATTCCCTGAGAACATCAACTTGCGTAAGGCGTATGTCCAAACACAAACGGCGACGATAAGACTGCCAGCGGAAAGTGCGAAAAAGGCGTTCAGTAGGCTTCCTGAAAGTAGGTTGGGTCAGCTTAAGGATCCGCTAGCGGATAAACATCACTAAATGTTTCAGATACCTAGAGCTCGGACACTTTGCAAGACACTGTAAGAGCGAGCTGGACAGATCAAATATTTGCCCTAAATGCGAGGTTAAGGACCACCTGGCTAAGGACTGTCAACAGGAGCCACAGTGCATGCTCTGCAAGGATAGGAATACTGACCCCAAACACATTGCCGGCAGCGGCAGATGCCCATGTTTAGGAGCGCCCTGGCCAACAGAAAATGAAGTTTGCTCAGCTGAACCTTAACCTTCGCGAGGCTGCTCAGGCCCTGCTGACGCAATCAATACGGGAGAGAAAGACTGACGCCGCAGTAATCTGCGAGCTATACAATCACCTATCACTGGAAGTGCCTGGGCGGCAACTAAATGCGGAAAATCAGCCATTTGGTCGTTCAAATCACCGCTCCAGGAAGTCAGAGCAGCACACGACGGATTCGTCAGACCGAAAAATAATGGAATCGCCGTTTACAGTTGCTACGCACACCCCAGCTGGGAACTGCGGCGGTTCCAACACATGCTGGAGGAAATATCAGAAGACGCTAGCAACAGAGCTCCCCTCGTCAAAGCCGGAAACTTTAACGCCTGGGCCGTGGAATGAGGATGCAAGAAAACCAACGCGAGAGGAACCACCCTGCTAGAAAAGTTCGCGGCGATCGACTTGGGCCTTGCAAACGACGGGCAGGAGCTCACGTACTGCATGGCCGGTAGAGGCTCTATTATAGACCTCACCCTGCCCGGCAGCTCACTTTATAGGCTAACCGTATAGAAAGTCAGGGATGAATCTACATTCACCAAGCAGTACATTTCGAGATCCACGAGAGGACGGAGAAAACTGAACCCAAAACAACAGGCTCCAAATGGAAGGACAACTGCCTAGACGAGGAAACCTACACGGATTCCCTACGCCATGCTCAATGGACTTGGGCTACGAAGTCAGCAGAAGACATGGCGTGGCAGCTCATGTAAAACATCTCGGATGCGTGCGACTTATCCATGCCTAGGAGGAAGCCAAACAGAAGAGGAGCGCTTTACTACTGGTGGAACGAGGAAATCAGCGACCTAAGGAAAGCCTGCCTACCTGCGAGAAGGCGCATTCAACGAGCCCTAGCCCGCCCAGTCTTCGCATCTAGGCTGGAAGACCTGCGAGCAGCCAAGCGAGACTTGAAGAGAAGCATTTAACAAAGAAAATCAAAATGCTTTCAGCAAATCTGCGGCGAGGCCGATGTAAGCCCTCGGTGCACGGCATACTAGGTCGTCACGAATCTAGCCAGGGAACAACCCGCGTCACACGCCCTACTGCACTTGAAGCTATAATTGTGGCACTGTTCCCTTAACACCCACGATTGGAGGTCATCAACTGCTCACGCAGCAAGCAAAAACTAGGCGAAAAAAAGGGCCCAGCCCCACATGGGATGCCAAACAAGGCGCTAAAGTTGGCCATGCTTACGACGCCTTCGTTGAGACATACACTACATGATGGTGTAGTTGCTAAGCAATGGGAGCGGCAGAAATTAATCCTTCTTCCAAAAGGGGAGAAGCCAATAGAGGAAGCCTCGGAATACAGGCCAATCTGGCTACTGAATACAGGGGGAAAGGTCCTTGAGAGGATCGTGTAACACGGACTACTGAATGTTGTTATAGGAAAAGAGGCCCTGTCCAAGCAGGAATACGGATTTCGCAAGGCAAGGTCTACGGTCGACGCAATTAAGGCGGTGGGCGATATTGCAGCTAAGCCAATAGAGAGAACCCGATGGAGGTGGGGAGACAAGGAGTATTGCGCGGTGGTTACGTTGGACATCCGCAATGCCTTTACCTCAGCAAGCTGGTCTCGCTTACTGGGAGCCTTAGACCGAATTAGAATACCGTCTTCCATTTTCCGTATAATATCCAACTACTTGTCCAATCGGGTTTTGAGCTATGATACGGAAGAAGGTGCTACGAGTTACATGGTCTCAGCAGGGGTCCCACAGAGGCCGGTCTTGAGACCACTCCTGTGGTACATGATGTATGACGAGGTGATCAGAATCCAATTGCCCCACGGATGCAGAATCATAGGATTCGCAGATGATCTGGCTCAAGTAGTGGTGAGCAAAGAGATTCAAGAAGTAGAAGCGGCAGCGAGTTCAGCCTTAGGGAACGTGGCAAGCTTGATGCGTGGCGCTTGCATGCCTTTAAGCAGAGGCTGTGCTTATCACAAGCCGCAAAATAGTCGAGTTTGCTATATTTCAGGTAGAAAACGTTAATATCGACTCTAAGGCTTCCATCAAGTATCTGGAGGTCATGTTAGACAACAGACAGCTTTCGACCTCACGTAGACTATTTTAGCCAGAAAGCAGCCAAAATGCTGGTGACCTTTCGAGGATCTTCCCAACATAGGAGAACCTAGAGCAGGCGAGAGTTGTAGCCTCCGTACTGCTCCATGCTGCACCGATATGGGCATCAGCGGTTGCAAGCCCGAAAGGCATCCGAACAAAGATGTCAGTTCCCTACAGGCGCACTCCGCGCTTTTTCTGGGGAGATGGACACACAAACTAATCCCCAATCTGGAGCAATGAACTAGAAGACGGAATGGAGAAATGAACTTCAACCTAACGCAGTTTTTACTGGATACGGCGGGTACAGGATGTATCTCTATAGGTTCAGGCAGAGTGCCCGAGGACACTCCAGAGTGCCCGAACTGCCCAAATCTGGATGAAGACCCGGGACACGTGCTCGAGGTACAAAGATGCAGTAGGTTCTGTACCCCCACCCGAGGGACTGGTGACATTCATGGTGGAAGGAACTGGAAAAATATAAGCCAGCTCAAAATAGGCGTCCAGAGGGATCCGAGACGATACGAAAAGAAGCGAATAATAATGCAGACTGCCTAAAATAGGCATTCCATCCCCGCGAAGTAATACTTTGCGGTGATCACGCGGGGATTGTGGTGTGTGAGTGGGGGGTGAGTTTAGTACGAAGGTGTTTACGGAGTCAGCGAATCGTGCATATGGTTGGCCCGGGCCATCAGTATTTTACGAATATTTTCGTCTCCATGCAGTTAGCAAAAATAAAAATAAAAAATCACACACACACAGGGGGCACTTCCACCCCGCAACAATAGAGGCAACTACAGTAACAACGTGCGAAGCAGAGCCTATGTAGTGCGAAGATGGGCTTGCCATTGTCATAGAGCTCCATCGCAAGCCGACCGAGCCGATACACCTCCGCCTACCAAATGCGATGCTGTCAACTGCATCGCGGCGGGCCCGAGTACGAATACGCCGAATTGAGGCAGAAATTCAGGAAGCCCTGAGAACAGGCCCCGGAAAATATCGTCTAAGCGAGCAAAGAGCATTTATGACTCCTGCTGCAGTCAGATGAATCAACTAGGCAAAATCGTGTACGAATCCCCCACTAGTCACAGCCCGCGATTTCAACGCGTGGGCAGTGGACTGGGGAAGCCTTAGGACAAACCATCGAGGCTGCACGCCGCTAGACGCCTTGGCAGCCCTTAATATAACACTGCTGAGCATCGGGACCGGGACCTTCACCAAGGCAGGACGTGGCTCAATATTTGCCCTGATGTCGCCAGCCCCTCAATAGCAAGACGGGCCACATGGGAGGTGTCCCAAATGTACACGCATAGTGACCACCAGGCTATTGTCAGCAATACTAATGGAGCACATCTAAGCCCGACAGGTTGAACACACCACATCGCTTGGGACTCTGAGATGCTCTATAATGAGGCACTCTTAGCGGTGTTTAACCCCACCGCGATTATTTGAAATGTAGAGAAAAAATCAAGGTTGCAACAAGCACAAGCCAGTGCGCTGATGGAATGTCGAAATTGAGAATGCTCGTAAAAGGTGCCACACAGCAAGACGCCTGTACCAGCGCGAAGTACCGCGAGCGCGACAGGCAACAGAAAAACTGGCCTTGGAGCACGAATCCGAAGAAGCTCGCGCAGTCTACCACTACTGGCGAGCTATTCTCACCAAGGCTATCAATCGAAGCAAGCGGAAGTGCTGGATGCAACTCTGCGACGAAGCCAACACTCAGCCCTTCGGCCAAGCCCACAAAACGGTAATGGGAAAACTCGCAAGATGCCCGTACCGACCTGCCCAGAGCATCTCAAACAGATAATGGTGACACTGTTCGCGCACCAGTCATAGCTACGTCACCATCTGCCAGCTGCCACTGCCACGTCAGTGGTGCCCCCCATTGACATAGACGACAAACCTGCCGCGCTAAAGCGTATAAAATTAAACAAAGCGTCAGGCCCAATGGCATCCCCAATGCAGTGCTAAAGACCATCGCTAGCGATCACCCAGATACAGTAATAAATGTGTTTAACCGCTGCATTACAGAGAGAACCTTTCCGACTAGAGACTGGTCCTTATCCCAAAAGCCGGAAAGGATCTGCATGACTCCTCAGCATATAGGCAACTCTGCATGCTAGATGCCACGGGCAAGCTCTTCGAGCGCATACTCTTTGATCGATCAGAGAAAGAAATCGCCGATCGCCACGGACTCTCTGATCTGCAATTCGGCTTCCGAAAACAAAAAACGCGTTTAACTCGGAAAGCTGGCCAAATATACTCATGGCACTCTACAGGCTGCATTTCTCCGAGTACCTCATATATCTTGTTGCCGTATACTTCAAAGACTTCATGTACGACTGTACTAACAACAGGAGATCGCACCGCAGAGGCAATAATAGGAGAATGGCAGGCACGATGGTCGACTTCCCCGAGTGGCAGCTGGACTTAACACAAAGTACCGGACCTACGGCCGTGGATAAGCAGGAAGTATGACTTCTACCTGACCCAGCTACTGACAGGACATGGATACTTCAAATCCTATGCCGACATGCTCGACCCGGGCGTCAAGCACCTAAATGGCGATGTGCAGGGCATTCGCAAGACTACGAAGGGCGATCTTCTGCTGCGCCTTAATAGGAAGCAGCACTCCGCAAACGAGCTATAAGAAGCGACCGGGCAATTGTGTTAATGCTGACTGAGACGTCTCAGGTTGAGATCAGACACCTGGATGAGCTGGCGACAAAGAAAGAAGTGCTCGAAGCGATTAAAGATGCCCTAAAAGACGTCTCCCTGTCGAATGAAGCTATCAAATCGCTGCGACCAGCATTTCGCGGCCAGCAAAGGGCAACGACTCTCCCAGCGTCGAAAGCCAGGACGCTAGTCGAGATGGGTAATTCGAACTCGTGCAATCGACCAACCAAACCGATGCATTAAATCCTAAGATTTCGGGAACATTGGGGCGAACTGTACCAGCGGAGATGTCCTGAAAGGCGCATGCTTCAGATGCGGGGATACACGCCACGAAGCAAAGAATTGATCCAAGCCTCCAAAATGTAGCCTTTGCACAAGTAAAGGCGAAAAGTCAGCGGACCATTCTACAGGCAGCGTTAAGTAACCGCCGTACCCTGAGGCAGTACGCAAAATGAAATGTTAAGGTTACTTCAACTAATCCTTTACCACTGTGTAGCTGGCCAAGCCCTATTAGAGCAGACTGTTAGCGAAATGCGCATCTATATTGCCATTATCAGCAAACCTCACCAACGAGAGACCAACTGCCCCAGATTATGAGCCGTGGCTCTGCATGGAAAAGCTGCGCTCCGGGTATGTGGCAATCTATCGATATCGCTGACGAATACAAAGTACTGTACTGGGTTTGTATACGATACAATACGACACCGCAGATGACCCCACTGCACAGCAAGTGTCCAATCTGAAAAATCAATTATGATGGCATCCACCGACTGGAACTCCCGGTCGATACAAGTGAATATTCCGTGAGGGTTTTCACGAAAAAAAAATCCAAAAAAATGTCCACTTAGTTAACGAATTTATCCTTTGAACGCCGTTTAGGAAAATCTTCCGACCGATATCACTTTTAAAATGACGAAATACAATAAAACGAACTTCATTGCTTTACACGTTTATTGCTTCTGTTTTACTGCAGAGCTCGAGAACAATTCATGCTTAAACATTATCGGAGAGGCTTGCAGCTGCTAAGATGAGCGACGACAAGATCAACGCTTAACAGTGCTCTTTACCTAAATTAAGAGCAACTGTGCGTGTAAGAAACATCGCTGTACTCTGCACGTTTACATTATTTTTTAATTTAGTTGGAGCTGTTTCAACATTCCGGCCCCGTTGAAAGCCTAAGGGCTTAAACTATTGGTAGCACTGCCACCTTGTGTATTGGCCGCTTGATGATTGCGGTCGGTGTGCGAATTTCTATCACGCGCACTTTACCGTCTTCGCCGACTGTGGTTGCCATCACGCGCCCTGTTATCCATTTTTGGGGAGGTATATTGTCCTCGTGTACCAGAACGAGGCATCCTACTTCCAAGTTGGGAACGTTCTTCGCCAATTGTCTGCGCTGCTGCAGGGTGGACAGGTAGTCGCTGGACCAAGACCGCCAGAACTGCTGCTTGAGCGCCAACAGCATTCGCGACCGCTTTAAATACGCGAAGCTTGCCTTGCTGTTGGCTTCGTTGAGCCCGGATTCGTGCGACAGCGAAAGACGAGGCTGCCAGATTAGCAGGGGTCGTTGCCTGGAGAAGCGACTTCCATTCTATTAGGTGCGTGCTCAGCTCGTCTTGTGTAAGTCTGGCGTTGCCAACTTCTCGAACCAAACGATGTTTGGCGACCTTCACGGCGGCCTCCCACAGCCTTCCGAAATGGGGCGCCCTTGATGCCTCGCTCCGCTGCGTATTTCTGTAGTTGCTGCTTCTGGCCGTTGAACGCTGCCTAAAGGTCCTTCAGGACGTTCGCTGCTCCCACGAAGTTGGTGGCGTTATCGCTGTAGACCTTCTGAGGGAGACCTTGTCTGCCGATGAACCTTTTAATGATAGACAGAAAACAGTCAGTGGAAAGACCAGCAACAAGTTCCAGCTGGACCGCCTTAGACGCAAAACAAACAAAGACGGCTACATAAGTTTTGATTGGGGCTCTCCATCGAATCTTAAGGCTCACATAAAATGGGCCACAGAAATCTACGCCACAAACTAAGAATGGGCGAGCTCCACGCAGTCGATCAGCTGGTAAATTGCTCATAATTTGGCCTTGCAGATTTTCCTTTAAAAATTTTGTTGCATGCTTCTCGAGCATTAATAAGCCAGATTTGCTGTCGTAGAATTGAGACCATAACTTTGACGCCGGCATGGAAATTCCTTTTGTGGATGTTTCAAAAAAACAATTCGACGAAATGACATTTTCGAGACAGCAGTATGGGAAACTTAGCATCATATGGAATGGGTGCCTTTAGCAATCTACCACCAACTCGAATGATTTTGAAAGTGGTTTCATTTTGTACAATTTCATGTACGAATGGGTTCAAACTTTGAAGATGAGGTGCTAATGTTTTTGATTTTTCTAGTTGGACCAATTCGTGACCAAGCTCAGACATTTGCACCACTTGTACCAATTTAAGAAAGGCGAGTCGCAGCTCCTGTGGTGATAAAACTGAATCGCAACTTCGTTTTTTCGCTTGGAAAAAACGGTTGATGTATGCCATGACACGTACTAATTTAGTGAACGAAGAGCACCGCTCGATCAGAATCAAAATCAGATCAAAATTTCATTAGTGTTCTGTAATGCTACAGAATGCACTGTCACTGTCTTCTTGTTCTCAGATGATTGCAATTCTAGCGGTATTTCAAATTGATGACGTTGCGGCCATTTACTTGGGACTTGTCCTAAAAATTCCAGAGCGGACAAACCAAATCGTCCACATCTGTGCCCCTAGAAACAAGATCAGCTTGATTTGCTTCTGACGGCACATGACGCCAATGAATACCAACAGAAAGTTCTTGAATGTCTGCTACTCTGTTGGCTAAGAGCTGGGGTCTCTTTTAAGCCAGTAAAGGGTGCCTTGAGAGTCTGACTAAAAATTAACACTCTCCACCTCAAGGTTCTCAAAGAGAAAAGCAATTTAAGACCACAATGTTGCCAACAGATGAGCAGCGCATAACTCGAGTCGTGGAATCGATTTTGTTTTAAGGCCCCCCGAGAGAGGCACGAGACTTTGCTGTAAATAACTTCGCATATACTTTCCCCATATCGTGGGTGCGCAAATAGATTCAACAGCCATAGGCATGGTTAGAATCATCTGCAAATCCATGAATTTATACGTCTGGTATCTTAATTGGAAAACATATCGAGGAATGGAAATTTTATGTAATTCTAATAGGGTTTGTTTGAATTTTTCCCAGGTTGTGTGTAGACTTATGGGAATTGATTCGTCCCAATCCAACTTCATCCGCCACAAGTCCTGGAACAAAATTTTTGCTCAAGTAATCAGAGGACACAACAATCCTAACGGATCAAACAATCGAGATGCAACTGACAGAATATTGCGCTTAGTTGGCTTCGAAGAATAATATGAGCCCACAAGAGAGTAATTGAGTGTTGAGTGTATCAGTTTTGGGATTCCACTTCATTCTAAGAGTTTTGACAGATGCCAAAGGATCAAATTCTAGCGACTTTTCTTCACTATTTCCAGTCAGCAAACTTTTGTGGTTTGTGGCCCATTTGGCTAACTTGAACCCCCAAGTTTTAACCTCCAACTTGATTTCAAATAATCTCGAGTTCTATTTAACTATTTGCTCCTGTTAGCATGTCATCCACATAAAAATCGTTTTTGATGACGTGAGAAGCAATTGGGTGACATTCTTCGTAGAGTTCTGCTAATTCAAAAAGGCAACGTATGGTCAAAAAGGGAGCGGAGGCAGTGCCGTAAGTCACAGTGTTGAGTTGAAATGTCTGTAAACTTTCTGATCTATAATGTCTCCATACAATTAACTGAAATTTTCAATCCTCTTTAGCGATGTCTACCTGTCGATCCATTTTTGAAATGTCGGCTCTCAAAGCATACTTATGCAACCGAAATCGTGCAAGGGTTAAATATAGATCCCTCTGCATAGTTGGACCTACCATCAAAGTCTCGTTTAGTGAGATTGACGTTGACGTCTTGCTGGACGCATCGAAAACTACGCGCAATTTGGTGGTTGTACTATCAGGACGCAGGACGCATTGATGGGGAATATAATACTGCAGTCCTGGAGGAGTTGACGTTAGCGATGACATATGTCCAAGGTCTTGATATTCATTCATAAAATCGTTATACATATTTCGCAGTACGTCATCCTTTTCAAGCATACGCTCTAAAGCCAAAAACCGACGTTTTGCCGTCTCAAAAGATAATCCCAATACTTTTGGACTCGTTTTAAATGGCAATTTGACCTCACATCTTCCAGATTCCAATCAACGCACATTTTGTTTAAAATTTCCTTCACATTTAATTTGTTCAGCTGTATCTGCAGCCTTCGACTTCTCTGGGATCCGTTCTAATTCCCAAAATCGTTGTACCAGAGTATCGAGAGAACTATTGTCACTATTAATTGCGACAGTGCTAACTAGTGCTTGCGGTGATGTGCCTTGCGAATATTTTCCTGACACAATCCATCCTAACAATGATTTTTGAATCGTTGAATGTTCAGGAGATAGCATTATTTGGTCAACACAAAGTAGGTCTAAAAACTTTTCAGCACCTAAAAACAAATCTACTCTCTCAGGTTTGTGGAATCGAGGGTCGGCCAGCTCAATATTTGGAGGTACGGTATAATTTGCTTAGCTGCCTCGATACTTAGCTGCATCGGTGAGATAGCTGCCTGAAATTTTCCTTTCGCTGCAATAAGAGCTAATTTTGTATAAAATTAATTACGTTAAGTGCATCTAACTTAACAGCCTTTTGCAGTTAAGCGCCTCCTATAGGCAGTAATTTTTTTTGCCAATTTCTGTGAATATCATGTAAGTTAACTAAGCCATCTATGATCAGATGTGCTGATTTTTGGTTTGTTTTTCTTATATATACAATGAACTGTATTGAAATTGAATTAAATGTAATTTAAATACATAAAGTAATAAAAACTATCAAATTCATTTATGAATCTTAGTACTGTTAAAAAGAATTCAGTGCAACGTAAAAAAGTCGAGGTTACTATGAAATCAATTCACTTTTAGGAAAAAAAAAATTAAGTTTACTGCCTTTTTAGGATATCTGCCTCTAATGTCTGTGCAAAGTACTCGAGGCAGCTAAGCAAATTATACAAATAATACTGTGAGGAGTGAATCTTTTGATCAGGTTGGTATGTAGAGATAGAGCTCGGAATCCAAAAATCAGCTCCAAAAGTATGAGAATTCAAGCGCGATTGAACCGATGTATGGACTTTGTGTTTGATGGTCGATGCAGTGGTACCCACTGTGACAATTTTCACCGACGCATCTTCACGACGTTGACGTAAGCGTTGTGCTAAGTCCTCTGACATAAAGTTTATTTGAGATCCGGAATCTAAAAGCGCTCTCGCGGGCTGGAAATGCCTAAATCTATCTTTTAACTTTACTACAGCTGTGGCTAGGATTACTTGTTCGGCACTAAGAACATGACTTACATAAGCCTGTTGCTGTGCAGAAGCTGTGGCGGAACTAGAGGCTTGCGATTGCAAATTCTCGCTCTCTTACCTGTGGAGAACAGTGTGGTGTGGTTTTGAGTACACTCGACATTTCAATCCTCCACATTTGTTTACTGCATGCCCCTGTTTTAGACAGTTGATGCACAAGTTGTGTTGTTTCACAAACCCAAAACGTTGATAATCAGGTAGAGCGCTAAACGATTGACAGTTTGCGAGACTATGATCAGTCACTGAACAATAGGTAACTGCTTTCTGATCACCCTTAGAGCAGGAAAACGATGACCTGATATGTCCCTTATTAGCCTCTTGCCTTGGTTTCGTTTTGCCCCTAGTTGATTCTTCGGCAGCTAAATGTTGATAGCGCCGATTCAACTTGCCAGCACAATCTGACCACGATGGCAAACTATCATAGTCAAGTTGTTCTTCGAATCGAGATTTCGTTACATGGTCCACCTTTGACATTGCCAAGTGAATTAACATTGCACTTACAATATCCTTGTCATCGCCTAGAGACTGCAGAGACGAATACAATGCCGATATGGTATCTATAAGACCTCTAAAACTTGAGGCTGAAGGTTTTGTCTATGATTTGAAATGCCTTTACTGTTCCTAATGTCTCATCAGACAAGCAAGAAATTAAAAGGACTTTCAAAAAGACAAATAAAGTTTTTAAATTCTGTATCTTTCACTAAGTTTTGGCAACCTCATTTTAGGTAACTGTGACGTATGATGTTGACTGAATGACGCTGATAAATCGTGATGACTGGGACGTTCTACCTTCTTAATGCCCGATAAATATAAAGCCTTTGTAGAAATACACACATCTTCCACTGTTGCCTTATAATCGTTGCTAGGGTTCAATATATCGACGTTAGCTTGTATATCCATTATCTTTTCAATATACCCTTCAAGTAACTCCAACCGACATTGAAGTTGTATCTGATCAAATGAAATTGTTTTTTCTTCAAACGCGGTCCTTAACCGCTTAATATCTCCTAGAACTTTATCATACTTTTGCAAAGTCGCTATTAATTTCGAACTAGACTTGTCGTCTTTCGCATTTCCATCGTTAAGAGTGGACATTTTGCACAAATTAATTCAAAAAATAATTTATCCCAAACGAAATTGCCAGACAAATGGTGATTACTATCCACCCGGTTCCGATCAGTAATACGGGGAAGCAAAATATTTCTGAAAAGAAAATGGCAATGACCTGTGCTCTAATTCTGCCTAGCAACAGCAGCTGCACAAAATCAGCGACAATGGTCAAATTAACTATTTAACGGCTTAAGCAACCGCCGCTGCCCAACTCACAAGTATAGTGTTGCATTGCAATAACGATCACGATGCTGACCAAGGGCACAAATCGAAACAAAGAGCACAAGATTATTTGGCCACAGTAAATTGTTATGTATATTGTGGTTGTCTTTCCACTCGATCCCAACAGCAAAGAAGAGAAGCGGACGAATAGCGGATAAGAAATAGCAATGACCTATGCTCCAAATTTCTGCTTCGCAACATCAGCTGCACAAAATCAGCGACAATGCTTAAACTAAAAATATAACGGCTCAAGAAAGCTCAAGCCGCTGTACAACTGACAACTACAGTGTAACCTTGCAGTAATGAACACGGCACGTTGGACAATCAAAACGCTAGTGTTCCGCCCAATTATGCACAAACACACTTAATCTTTTTTTTTTTTGTAAATATGATTCAAGGGTCGGTTCAGTTGATTTTTATTTATATATAAATCAATAATATGTGTCAAAAACGGATTTCTCTTTTGCCTTTTGCAGGTTACAGCAACAAATTTACACACACGAGTTGTGGATATTATTATTATCAATTTTTGGCACGAAATACCTGCGTTTTCATTGTAAGGTTTTCCAAACCTTCCTTGATATTGTCCGAAATCCAAGAGATGTCAAGATCAATAGCAGATATAAAACGCCAACCTGTAGACGAATGAAATGCAGTTCTTGCCCTTGTGCCTTACCAACATTGCACTTTTTGCCAAGTACTGCAAATCCCACAAATCCTAAACGAAGTCCCTTGATCGGGCGATAACGAATATTCGGTGAGGGTTTTCACGGAAAAATAATCAAAAAAAAATGTCCACTTAGTTAACGAATTTAACCTTTGAACGCCGTTTAGGAAAATCTTCCGACCGATATCGCTTTTAAAATGACGAAATACAAGAACACTAACTTCTTTGCTTAACACGTTTACTGCTTCTGTTTGACTGCAGAGCTCGAGAACAATTCATGCTTAAACATTATCGGAGAGGCTTGCCGCTGCTAAGATGAGCAACGACAAGGTCAACGCTTAACAGTGGTCTTTACATAAATTAAGAGCAACTGTGCGTGTGACAAACATCGCTGCACTCTAAACGTTTACATTATTTTTTAATTTAGTTGGAGCTGTTTCAGCAACAAGTATCATCGGCTTCGCGTACGACGTGTCCCTTGTAGTCATCGGCAAGGAACTGAAAGACGTAGAGGAATTGTGCAACCACAGCATTGACCGTGTACACCAATGGCTGACAGCAGCTGGTCTCGAGCTAGCTGCTTATAAAACAGATGCGGTGCTAGTCAGCAGCCGTAAAAAGATGACAACAGCGCACATAAGAGTCGAAAAACAGCTGAATCCTGTCGAGCGCTATCCAGGATTATGCTGTCTTCTCGTGACCGTAAACAGAGCGGTACGCGTCCCCCATCTGGAGCAGAGCAATGGCTGTTCCTAGCTACAGCCTACGGTTCAGCTGCACCTTCTGGGCGGTATCAGACGAAGCGGCTCTGGTTATCCCAGGTATGGTCCAGCTTAATAACCTGGCAACTGAAGCGGTAGTGTGCTATAGAGCTCATAATGGAAATAGCACAGCAAACTCGGTTCGCACTGAAGCAAGGACGCAGAGCACAGCATAATGGCAATCACGCTGGGATCGCTCATCTAACGGACATTGGACGCATAGTTTTATCCCAAACTTCCAAGGCTGGATAAACCGCAAGTATGGTATAGCAAACTTCTACTTAACGCAGCTCCCATCTGGCCGCGGATGCTTCAGGAGCTACTTGAAACGATTCGGTCACGACAACACAGACGACTGTTCTTGGTGCGACAGAGGAATCGTAAAGAGGCCAACCACATCATCTTCGAGTGTGGATGTTTCTCAGCGAACAGGCGGGAACTGGAGGACAGCATCAGCAGACCTGTCACGGTAGAAAACCTGGACAAGAGAATGTTAGAGACCGCACAAGATTGGGACGCAACCATCACCTTCGCACATCGAATTCACTGATCTTTTACATCTGAGCGAGCATACAACCGCAAATTATCTGTTTCGTCTATTAAGTACACAACACTATCAACTAGCTCAAATCCAAGGACTACATATGACCCTCTCGTCTGCTCAGATTGTAATATTAAATCAATAACCTCTGCTGTCAGTCCTATTACACCAACAATAAGTACAGATTCCAATAATGATTCTTCTAAAAACTCAAATTCTTCACCATGTCTGACAGTTACTTTTTGCGCTAGAACTTTTGTCTATCCCGTACTCTCTCTCCTGGCCTCTTAAGTACCGTCCATATGATTATCGTCATACCTACTACTCGAGCTTTCACTATAATTATCACTACTACTAACTGTGTACTCATTTTAATGGCTATTTCTCTGCTCTTTACCATGGTTATCCCTATGCATCTTTCGATGGTTTTCTCTATGCTTATCATAATGGTTATCACCTCTTCACATTCTAAACCAGCTAGCCTACTCCATAAGTCCACTTGAGATATATTACAAACGTTTATAGTGCTTATTATATTCTACTTCTAGAGCTTAACTCAGGGTCGTTAATTAGTGTTTAAAGTAAGGGCAGAACAGTTACCCACACACTATATACAACCTGGTATTTGGCAAGGTAGCATTCTGGGGTCATTCTTACTATCGATTTTCTTCGCAGAACCGCGACGCCGACGATGCAAACGACGTCTATGCCGTGGTTAGTTGCAGTCCGCAGTTAGCCCGCAGTTGTTGCTGCAATTGCTACCTGGAACTTGTTAGCTACTGGGCTCGACGGAATAACCCTAGAGTAACACTCGCCAACCATTTTACGAGCACAACAGAGTATTTCACAGATACTTGGCGATGCGCTGTGTCGAAGTCCAAATCCAAATCCACAGGGCACTATATAACAATCGGCTAGCCACAAATGCCAACAGGCTCTTTGACAACCTTCAAGGAGCCCTTCCCATCAGGAGGAGAACTATTCCCCAAACACTTCCCAACAACCGAGCCTGAGCACCTCCATTTTGAACGTTGTGCCCACGTTGTACGAGTTCGTTTCCGATAATCGATAACCTTTCCCAGTTTGCGAGCAATCGATAAAATTCGATATTGAAAGCCTGATTTTTAAGCAAATCTTTAAGGTTTTAACAGCTAGAGTCACCAAATTTGACATGTGGCTACTTCAATAGTACATATATATCAGGTTTCTTTCATTTTATACATTTATATCACATCCAACCATAGCTATAAATTAAAAAAAATAAAGTAATTATAACTAGCAATTGATGTTTTTGAAACTCACGCTGATAAAAGTTACTAAGCAAGAGAAACAGAAGATTAGCTGTAAATAAATGAATTTTAACACAAGAAGAAAAAAAAAAAAAAAGATGTTTTTGAGAATATACGAATATTCCATAGCACAAATAGAAATACTGCTGAAAATTTCATCAAGATCGGTTAAGAAACACAATAGTTGTTCTAGAAAACATTGAATATTATGATTTCCCAAAGTATGTGCTTCTCGTTTCGGCAGTGTCCCTTGAGCGAGCTTGACTATCCGTATTTTCATCTGATGAAGATGATTTCTTCTGTGTTTTATAACCAGGCATAACCAGGCAGTTATATGCCGATACTCCAAATAGGGCAGGGGTGTAACATGTCGTCATCATCTTTACCGGTGATTAAAATACTATTTGTTTTTCGCAAGTAAAATCCCTATTCTGGTCACAGTAAGTTCTATACTAGTTCGATAACAAGCAAAACATTAAGTGATGCAGGAAGCTTTCAATAAAATCAGAATCTGGTACCGGTACTTGATAGATATTTATCCAGATATCCCTATCGAAATCTCTATAGTTCGAGGTAGCGGATTAATTCACCGGTTCCCGCACTGCTTCGACTCATGCGTCGACGTGAACAGTACACATGTAATGGATGGTAGATTGTAGGTTTGGCATTGCAGCGCGAATGCGAACTGAATTGGCTACTACATGCGTGTGCCCTCCTCAAAACATGCTCGTCAAAAAAGACTAAAACAGTGCCATCTGTTCGCGAACACCACTAACGTTGAACATTCCGGTGACACGGGCCAAGTTTGGTCGCGCACAAGCTCGCATGTACATAGCGTTTATGAGTCAATGAAAATGCGACGTCGGACTGGTTTGCTGAAATGGCAAGTTTGTCTAAAAAGCTCCCATTGATATCTCTTTTTTTGGCCGATTTAATTATTTATTAGGCACAACCGGCCGATATTAATTCCACTTAGCTACTAAATTTACCTAGCTGAAAGTTGCCGGAAGCGCTGACGCGGGAACTGATGACCCTAAGCTTGCACCTCGTGCAAGGCATATGCAACAAGGTCTTTAATAGGGGGTACAATACTATTCCATGGACTCGGCTCTTTATGTGGTTCTTACTTACGAACTAAGTACCATTGATAAAGGCAATGCGGAAGAATGTTTGAAGGGGGGTACCGTCTACATCCAACTATTGGCCGTTGTCGGTGCTAACCTTCGCCGTGCGGTTGTTTATTACCATCGTCGACTATCTTGATCGGGTCCGGCTGGTCCGGCGACTACCTCAGATTTACACTCGGCCAATTAAAGTGTATTGTGTCGTTGGATGGTAAGACCTAAATAGTAGCATTATAGAAATCGCTAGTGACAGAATCTTCTATAGACTGATCAAAAGGACCGGTTTTATTATGTCTGATTTAGCAAGGAGATAATGAGTATTGAAGTTTAGATCTCGGCTATCAACATTCGATTTCTTGCTAAAAGGACTTCAAACAAGTAACCACTATCCATTTCTTTTTTTTTTTATTTATTTATTTATTCATATATTAGTGGTCGACAAAACGAGTGTCTTCCTAATTATTCAATACATTATATATACAATTATGAAAATTAAATGCTAAAAGCCTAGTTAGAGAACACAAATTTCTAATAGCATCACCGACCGATGGAGGTGTTTTATTTGCCAGTCCGGCCAGCTGTGCCCCTTTTCACAGCTAATTTTGTCAGTGACGCTATTAGAGCCTACATCTAAGAAGAAGGGTGTAAGTAGGAAAAAGTGTTCTTAAGTAAAATTAAAAATAATCTTAATTTGCTATATTATTTAAGAATATACCATAAATAGGAGAAAAGAAAGTAAGAAGATTGTTAATAAAGTAAAGAACTGTATGCTAGATATACAGAGTGTTAAGTAGATAGGATAAAGAGATAGTATTGGGAAAGTAATGGGAAATCACCGACCCGGTGGGGGAAAATTTACAGCCTGTCCGGCAAGCTATGCCCCTGCTCATAGCTGGGAATGGTCAGTGACTTCCCGAAGGTATCCTGAAAGCAACGATTTTATTAGGGGTAGAGAAAGTTCGGTAGAGAAAACGTGATGCAAACTATTGTAATTTTTACATAGCACGCGAAAAGGATTGTGCATAGCGTAGTCTGTTGTGCACGTCGATAGGAATAAGGGGCGGTAATTTCTGGTTGGTCTAGCCGGAACAGAGAATTGAAGACGCCCTAGCAGAAAAGGAGAATCTATATCGCCAACAACCAACTTATGTAGAAAGACAACACCGAGAATTGTCCTACGGTTGGTTAACGACGGAAGATTAAGAAGAAGCAGCCTGCTGGAATAGGATGGCAACCGAAGATTAGGGTCCCAATTTAAACCTCGTAAGGCAAAAAGCAGAAATTGCTTCTGAACAGATTCAATACGATCCTGGCTATTGTTATACTGCGGAGACCAGATGCAAGAGCAGTATTCAAGGATAGGACGAACAAGAGAGATGTACAGAAGTTTCGTTATAAAAGGATCGTTAAACTCTTTAGACCATCGTTTAATGAATCCAAGTACACCTTTTGCCTCATTAACGATGGTATCTATGTGAAGATTGAAGCAGAGTTTAGAATCAAAAAGAACGCCTAGATCCTTAACTGTTAGTATACGTTGCAATGGAGTATTGTCGATTGTATAACTGACAAGATAAGGTGTAGTACGATTAAATGTCATAAACATACACTTTGAACAATTCAGATGCAATTGATTGGCCGAACACCAAAGTTGCATGAGCGTTCAAATCGTCTTGAAGACGAGAATGATGTAGGGGATTAGTGTATGATAGAATAAGTTTCACGTCGTCCGCATACATGAGTACACGGGCATGGGATATAACAGAGGGGAGATCATTTATAAAAAGAGTAAAGAGTAAAGGTCCAAGATGACTACCTTGAGGAACACCAGAAGTAACGTGAACCTGTTTAGAGGTAGTCAGCCTCAGCATTACTCTTTGGGTCCTACCTTTTAAATAAGAACTAATCCAAAGCAAAAGAGACGGAGGGAAACCTATTCGGTCAAGTTTAAAAAGTAAAATGTCATGGTGCACAGAGTCAAACGCCTTACTGAAGTCAGTGTAAATGACATCAGTTTGCATTTTCGAAAGGAAAGCATCATTTACCAAGGAAGTAAACTCAAGCAGATTGGTCGTAGTTGACCGATTCTTTACGAATCCATGTTGAACAGGGGAAACAACTGATTTGCAGAAATGCTGCAAATTCGAAGTGATTATTTTTTCAAATAATTTAGGAATAGCGGACAGTTTTGCAATGCCCCTGTAATTTTGTATATCAGACTTTCCACCTTTCTTGTGGAGAGGAATGATATAAGATTCTTTCCAAAGAGATGGAAAGACAGAAGATTCAAGGGATAGATTAAAAAGCTTTAGCAATGGATAAACAAGGGAAGAACTACACCTGAGTAGACAACTAGGAATATTGTCAGGCCCAGGAGAGAAAGAAGATTTTAAAGAATTTAAAGCTAAAAGGAGAGAGGAATGGGAAATAATAGGAGGAGGTATAGAACTAGAGGAAGTAATAGTATAAGGGTAAGAATTATTATTAGGACAGACTGAAGAGTAAGTTGATTGAAAAAAATTAGCAAAGAGGTTAGCAGAATCAGAGTCATTGCTAGCTTTATCCATCCCGAGAGAAAAAGAAGATGGCAAACTTGAAGATTTACGCTTCAAGTTTACAAAATTGTAAAACTGTCTCGGATTTAGGGCAAATTGCCTTTTGCAACGAGTTAGATAATTCTCATAGCATTGAGAATTCAGAAGAAAGAAGTTCGACTTGGCTATGGAATATTTAGCCAAGTCTGTACACGAACCAGACTTATTAAACTTTTTAAAATATTTAGATTTTATATTTTTTAGATTTGATAATCTGGGAGTAAACCAAGGTGGCTTTGAAGAAGTAGTCGAAGGAATTGACTTGGGAATACACATATCTAAGAGGGAGTTTAGGGTGTTATAAAAAAATTTAATAGCAGTATTCATGTCAACCGAGTCATATAAGAAAGACCAATCGGTTGCATAAATAAGCTGATTCAGCAATGAATAATTTCCTTTGCGAAAGCAACGGCGGGGCTTATTGGCTGATGAGCACGAAATGAGAGGATTACAATTGAACATTGCAACCTCTAAAGTAGGATGATATACATCCTCAGGAAGAGATAAAGGAGGGGACCTAGACACATTAGAAATAAGGTAGTCGTTAACAAATACAAGATCAAGTGTTCTATTCAAATGATTAGAAATTGAATTGATTTGAAACAACGAAAGGTCAAGCATGCAATCTATAAAGTCATGCTGTGCTGAGGGCACTAGATAATTTTCGGCAGTGAAAAGTGACCAAGAGATGTTCGGCAAATTAAAATCACCCAACACAATAAATAGGTCATTATCACGCACGTGTGAAGAAACTTCTTTAATACAAGAAATATGTTTCATATAAACTTGAATATCAGAAGAAGGAGGAACATAAGAGCATGTAATATAAATATTCCGTGTAGGAAAAGACACCTTGACTGAGACAATCTCAGCGTCAGTAGGCGTACTAAAACAGAAAAGTTCTGACTGGAGAGTGGCTTTAACGGCAATTAATACCCCACCACCTCGAGTCGGCCGATCATTTCTATGCAAAATAAAATTATTCGAAAAAACCTCAAAATCAGATATGGTTGAATTTAACCATGTTTCTGAAAATGCGATTATATCCGAATCGAAGGAAGTGCTGGCCATGAAAAGATTTTTAAGTTTTGAAATGAGACCTCTGACATTCTGATAATGAATAGAGACTTGGTCAGAAGAAGAAGTTAGTTTTTTGGGGCAGAAATGGTACCCTGTATTGAAGGGACTGGAAGGGTGACAGGCTGGTTACGCTTTTTTGGATTGAACTCGTGAACACATCATTTGTGGAGCCCAAAATTTGGGATCACAAATGATTGGGAACATATCATGTGAAACATTTACTTTGAATGATGACATTTCACGAGGAGTGGAGAAATTAAATTTGGTAATTGACACGCTAGCAGAAGATTTGCTAGCAATATAGGCTGCCAAAGACTCAGAGGTGGTGTCAGACGAAAGTCGAGACACAAAAACTTGCCTACGAGGGGAAACAATAGTTAACGTAGGAGCTGATGGGGCTGCAGAGAGAACAGGATTTGGTGGGGCCAAGAGGCACCATGAATGTTTTTAACAATCTGGGCAAGATTGCGCGCAGGTCTACCTTTGCGGCCAGGAGCTGAGGGGGCTTAAGCAGTTTGGCTAACTGGGACAGGTTCAGGTACGGGGTCTAATGGCACTATTACAGGGGATAAAACTGGGGTAATATTTGGGCAGTCGCTCGGAGAAGGCGATAATGACAACATTGGAGATAAATCCAAGTTGCTAGGCAGGGACAACGAATTTTTATTTGCTAAGCAACTCACAGCTCGAGTCAAAACTATTCGAGACCTGCTTAGCCACGTTATTTAGTTTTAAGAATTGATTTCTCACAGAATTATACATTCTGGAGAAATCAATTTGCTTGTCAATGCATTCTGGGCAAGACCAACGCAAGCCGCCGCATCCCTTCTTGGCAATTGCAGCGATCATCAGCCTGCTTGAACGTGCAAGGTTTCTTACAGCACGACATAATTACTACCAGCGTTAAAAGATAAGCAGAAGTTGCGCAGAGTAAAACGAAACACGGTGTACACAAATAGAGCAAGTAAACGCTCAAAAATTAAATATTCGTACTTGTGTACAAATTGTTTGGAGCGAAAAGCAACAGCAAAAATTTGCGAGAGCGCGATGCACAAGCAGAAATATGCAGCAGCGAACACACGCACAAACAGGTGTATGCACAGGGGAGCACCAAAGCAAAAGAATCAAAACAGGCAATAACAACAATACGGAACTGGCGCCGAGTTTAATAAATGCAATAATTAACAGACTTACGCTGCACAGCAGATAACACTTTGCACAAGTTATAAAAGCTTAAATAAAGCACAAAAAATGCCAAATTTGGAAATAAAAGCCAGGATTTAAGCGCAAAAATATATAAAAATCTTGGAGCACAAGTAAAACACGTCAATCACTGTCAACTGAGAACTCTCTCTCTCTTCTTTTTTGGTGTATTTCAAAATTTTGCTTACAGTGATTTTATCTGAATATAATTTGACTCTGTCAGTTGGGTCTCAGTTATTTAAATCGGGTCTAAGTCACTGGCATCTGAAATACCTGTCACGATGTTGAACGCGGTGCACAGGATATCGAAACTTCTTGAAATCTTATGGTGCACGGTTAAAGCGGACAACAGGGTTCTTACGTGGGTGGTGATCATTTCTCCGCTATACAATTGAATCGGTGTCTCGCCTAGTTCTTGTTGTTTTGGGTGTTTGTCGTATTTAGCCTTTTCCCAAACCTTGCAGTTTGGCACTACAGCGTTTTATATAATTACTAGCGGGCATAACCCGGCCTTGCCCGTGGCACGTATGTTAAAAATCAAAGTTTTCAAAAAGCTTTGAAAATGATTTTGAAACTTATCGGACGGTAAACAAACATACAAACGTTTTCCGCCAATTTTCCAATGTTGCGTGTGGAATTTCCCAAATCGCTGAAATACGTATTTATTAAGTTCTATATGTAGAGCTTTGAAAATAAGTTTGAAGCAAATCGGACACATCTTAAAACTTCGCACAAAAAATCTTTGAGTCGAATTCCACCCGAAAAAGTTTGGATTCTGCGAAAAGTGTGAAACACGTCTCAAATGATTTTTCTAATAGATCTATGGAAACGAATTTGAGCGCGAAATGTCACCCACCAAATCTTTGACCTCCAATTCCACCAAGGAGGAACGGATTTTTCGAAAAGTGTGAAACACCCCTCAAATGAATTTGAACAAAGATCTTTGAAAATAGGTTTGGGGCCGATCGGATCGTAAAAAAAAACTTTCACAAAACCGTTTTCCGCCAATTTAGCACTGTTGCGGGAGGAATTTCCCAAATCGCTGAAATACGTATTTATTAAGTGATTATATAGACCTTTGAAAATAAGTTTGAAGCAAATCGGACACAACTTAAAACTTCGTCCAAAAAAAATTCAGCTTCCTAGCTCTTACGGTTTGGGCTGTGCGTTGATCACCAATCAGTCAGTCAGTCAGTCAGTCAGGACAAACAGTTTTATATATAGAGATAAATGAAAATTGTGGTGGCTTTAAAAGAAATAGAAATTTGTGCGCTTCATGCTGATCGGTTTTTTGTATAATTCAACAACTAAACAATATCAACTTCTTAAGGCTTGGCGAATTCGCTCCCTGAGCGAGTAGCAAAGCTTTACTGCGCTCTCGCTCCGCCCTAAGCCTAACTTTCACTAGACTTCAACATTTTCAATTTTATTTTTGACTGCCAAATCTGCGCAATTAATTGACTTAAGGATATTGAGAAGTGAGTCTTTGCATACAAAATCGATGATATGCCATTCCCTTTTTCCAAATATATATTAAAATTCCGTTCCCAAATAATTTGGTTTCTGAAGCACCTTAGAGGCTTATCTGTTGCTTCGATCGTGTATGTCAGATATGCTTCACTATGGATTGTTGCTGCCAAGAATTTCGAAGTTTTTCAAAGGAATGCCGCAGTGTTTCATTCAGCTCAATCGAAACTTTTTCTGACTTATGCCCACTAACCGACTCTTTTCCCCTTTAAGGATATCAGACAAAGGCAGGTTTTCGGTTCAAATAATTCCTTAATGGCTTTGACTTTTTTTAGGGTTGCTTTTGCGTCCCCGCTGGTTAAAATAAAATCGAGATACTCAAAAAACTTTTTCTTGAAAAACTTTTTAACATCCAGTCAACATGCTTGTTTTGGTAGAAGACGATTACGTTGTTCGCAAAACACCGAAGCCGACAAAACTTGTACTTCCCCCATTAATAAAAAAATATCTTTTTGGTCGATCTCGCTCTTCTAATATATTCTGATGGTAGCCAGAGCTTAGATCTAGTAATCAAGTACTAAGCTTTCCCTAAATTGGCCAATATTATTGAGATGTTTGGCAAGGGGTTTTGGACGTTCAGTTTTTTTAAAGTCGATGACGAGGCGTTTTTCTTTTCCCTAAACCCGTCGGTGCCCTTCTTGTCAACCATCCATATCGGGTTATTGTATGGAAACCTTAATTATCTAATATTGCCGTTTTTGAGTAGTTCTGCCATTTCTGTGTTTACAAAATTTACCATGTCCATTGTAAATGGGAACAGTTTGGTGAAGATTTTGATAGTGGCGTCAATTGATATGTTGTATGACAGGGACTCGTTGGAGTCTGCAAAAGCATTCGCCCTTTCGCTTAATACTTTTTGGAGCTTTCCCTTACAGCAATTGGAGCAATCAACTCGTTAATTATGATAAAATTAACGTTCTCACATCTGTGGAAGAGGATCGGCTCAGATTCAGTCCCTAATTTAGTTTTAGGTCCGGTTGGCTTTTAGCGCTAACCAAACAACATATAGACGGGACAACCAGTGTAAAATGATGGGGCCACGCATTTTATACGCGGCTGGTCTAAAGTCGCCTTCGTTTTTGTTCGGACACGCCCGCATGCTCAGACAGCTGGAGAGTAAGAAACACATATGACTTGTGTGATAGAACGGCATCGCTCTCTTTTATGTTATTAGTTCTGCCACCCTAACGACGCCGTTCTCTCCTACATGCTCCGTCGTCACTCTGCCGATCAGCCACTGCTAGGCTGGCAGGTTGTCCTTGGCGACGACCACCAGCTCTCAGCACTTGGTCCACTCTTGGAATCGGAGACTATACTCCTTTGACCATCGCCGCCAAAACTGTTGCTTGAGCAACGAGACAGTTCGCCATTGATTCAAGCAGGTGAGACCCTTCTGGTCTGGAGTCCCAGCTGCCGGCAGAGCCCTCAACAGGCCTTCCACTAGTAATCGGCCGGGCCTAGCAACAGGCTTCCTACCGTCTTGGCAAAAAGCTCGCAACTCCCGAAACAGGCGACTTGCTCCGACGAAGTTCGTCGCGTTGTCGCAATGAACGGTCTGTGGGGCTCCTCGACACCCGACGAACCGTTGAAAAGCCATTACAAATGTCTTAGTTGATAAGTCAGATACTAGTTCTAAGTGAACAGCTTTCAAGGTGAAGCAAACAAATAATGTTATGTACGATTTAAACGTAGGCCTTCCACGCATTCGAAAGGTCATGTAATTAGGGCCACAAAAATCGATGCTACAGATGAAAAATGGGAAGAGTGCTCGGAGTCGATCAGCTGGTAAATTTCCCAAAATTTGTGTTAACAGACGAGGTTGGCATCTAAAGCAGCAGATACATGATCTCAAAGTCGCTCACGAAGTAGACTTGCGAATGCTCTTGCCAGCCTGCTAATTCGTCAAAGGCAGGTATTTAATGAAGCTTCTAGCGAATTGCGAACTTTTTTTTTAAAAGTATCGCATATCATCTGTCATCAGATGCTGGATAATCAGCCAGGATTCTCTTAGTTCCTTAAAAAATGAAGGACCATCGACGCAAGTAACTCGCCCCTCGAAAATATATCTGCTGGGCTTTGCTATGTAGGTACATGACGCCATTTAGCGTTCACTGTCTACTCTTGGATTTTAGCCACTCGATTCGACACAAATGTTGCCAAAGACAAAGGATGTGACTGAATCCAATGAAGCGTGACTTCAGAATAAAAACTAAGAACCTGAATGATCGGTCCAAACATAAGAAGGTCATTCGACGCAATTTGAGACGATGTCCGACAGGACGCGTAGAAAACAACGCGTAACTTCGTCGATGTGCTTTGTGGTCTTAAAACACACTGATGCGGAATAAAGTAGTGTGGTATTTTTTAAATCTGATCATGTTTTTCACACATGTGACCCAACTTGAAATATTCCCCCATTAATTCGTAGTACATACCCTTAAGTTCGGGATTTTGAGACAAGCGTCTTTCAAGCGAAACAAAAACGCCACTTAGCAACCTCGAAGGAGTTACAAAGCTGATTGGGATCTGATTCAAATGTCAGCCTTTCTTTTAATTGACAATATTTCCCAATTATCTAGAACGTGGCTCTCACATAACTGATGTTCAGCTATTCGGACTTTTATGGTTGAACGCAACTCTTTCAATGACCAAAGTTCTGCAACGTTTTGTCTATCGAGACTTAGGACTCTTCTTGACAACTTTTATTAAGAGCTTATAGCGACCTAGGACAAATCAGCCAAAAAGAGTATTTTGCGGAATCGGACAAATCGGACATTGTTTAATCAGACCGACGAAGAGAAGTTCAAAGAACGTCTCAGATCCGGTGAGCTTGTCAATCTTTTGCGGCTTGTGAAAATATGCATCAGCCAATTGCAGGTTCTCAGGGATTTTCTAACCACTAACATTGACCGTATGGTCAGGCTGATATCTCGAAATGGTCATCAAGACCCACATATCTAACTCGCTACGATTGACTCGTGACTTCACCACTGTATGAATCTTCTCTACGCAGCTGCAATCGTTGTGCTAGCTCGTAGTTAAAATATTAATTTATGAGCCAAAATCGAGAAAAGCTTTAGCCAAAACGAAATCTCGTTTTAACGCTAACGACTGCTGTAGCTAGGATTACACTATCAGACATATTCGCATGCAACTTATCACCCAGCCTGCAAAGCAATTCTTATTGAAATCATAAATAATATTTCGGAATAAGATTCTATTCAAATGTTCACTTAACGCGCAGCTGCGGCTTTGCTAACATAAAGATCGCAACAGTGCAACCACTTAACGTAAAGATCTAGATTCTCATGCGCAATTCATAACGTAAACTAAAGATTCAGATTCTCATGCGCATTTCCTCAACGTTAACTAAAAATCCAGCTTCTCGTGCGCAATTCCTAACGTATACATAACTCGCGAGCTTTTGAACTTTACGGAAAGAAGCTTTAGCATAAACACAGCTGACTCGCAGCATAAGTTCATAATTGTACTTCGAAAGCTTCCAGCCTCCCACAATAAAAATATTTTTTCCAATTAGACGGTACGAATTGGATAATTGGCGCCCAACGTGGGGCTCACGATTGATAACACAATAAGAGGATAATTATAACAAAAAATATCCTTAGTGATTCGCGAGTGAGCAAAGTGCCGATATATAAATCCAGAATTGATCTCAAAAAGAGCATTATAAATTTCCTATAAACGGAAATAGCGTGTGTTTTTAAATATCCGAAATATCCTGTTTCAAAAAAACTCGAAAGAGTATAAAAAAGTTCCGATAAACGGAAACACAGTGTTTGCAAAAATAAGGACATGAAAGTCAACCAAAAATTTTCAAAAATCTCAAATAAATAGAAACATTTATGTGTGACCAATTCTAAAAAAAATCTTCAACCTAAGATCTCCGAACGAAAACAACCTAAAAAGAAGACTCTAAGCCCAGAAGGAAGGAAGACTTGACCCTAAAACCGGAAGGAAGGAAGACTTGGACGACTTTATAATCACCGATAAAGAAATAACTTTTACGTGAGCCATCAGAAATTTTTTATTTTTATTCTATAAACAAATGTAGTAATAAGAAGTAAATTTTATATACCGGAACATTTGTTAGAATAATAATTGTTAAAAGTTAAAAATGGCTTACAATAATTTGACAGCTGATTTGGTAGATCTGTTGAAAGCAACTCAGACTAGAGCACTTCAAGAGCAAATTGCAGAATTGAAATTGCAAATTACTCTCTCCTCCAATAATGAACAAGAATTTAAAATACCTGAAATTAATAACTAAATTCGCTGCGATGAATCATTCGATGTCATCAAGTCTATACTAGAATTCTCAGGCAGTTTTAATGCATAAGCGAAGCAGCTTGCTGCGCCATACGTATGTATGAAGAAGGAAGTAGAAAGTATGTAGGAGCTTTAACAATCCTAAGAAACGAAATAAAAGGTAAAGCTAATGACACCCTGACCAATCACGGTACAGCTCCTAACTTTGATTGGATTTCGCCTACACTGATAGACGGCCAATCTACATAATAGAACAGGAAATGAGTATTTTACGACAGGGTAACATACCTGTTCTCGAGTACTACATTTTGGTTAGTAAAAAACTAACCCTCTTGATAAACAAAACGATTATGACATATGGCGATAAAGCCAGCATCATTACTGAAATGAATAATAAGAACAGGGACAACGCCTTAAGAATTTGTACCACAGGCCTCAACGGCTCTTTATCAAAAGTTTTGAGAGAATTTGCCTAATGCTTTGGCAAACGCTCAGGAACTCGAAGCGAATTACCAAATGGCAAACTTCGCTTACAATCACTTCACCAACACCCAACAACGTAACAATCCAATCCCAGTGCAAAAAAAATCAGTAAAAGAGAGCTGAAACCCCAAACCAAACTAATAAAAGGTATGACAATCACTTCAGGTTCGAGCAAGTTCCAAGACAAATCCATACAACTACAAAATACACTTTATCCGTATCCCCAAATTCGAAACGGGAATACGCTCCCCCAGCGGTTGAGCAACCTAACAAGCTCATGCGTATTAATAATCTTGAGGAAGTCCCGTTTTTAGAAGAAGAGGGGGAGAACTCCTTTTCATTTTCAGAATAGACAAAAAAATAAATAAAAAAATTAAAAATAATAATCGACACCGGTCCTACCGCTTGTTATATAAAAGAGGGTATACATACATGCTAATGCAGAAGAATTAGTTATAAAAAAAAATAAAAACTGTAAACGGTTACAGTATTATAACGCACTTCCATAATATAAACATATTTGGCAAACGCCACAGATTTTAAGAAATTAAAAATCTAGACGCAGATCTATTAGTCGCCTATAATCTACTGAAGAAGATTAAAGCAGTAAACGACTTATCAAATGGAACTCTGACTCATAATAACAAAACAGAAAAAATTAATATCGTAAAACATGTCAAGAAACGGTTGGCAAGTAAAAAAGTTCTAACGAAGACTATAACGTTGCCGCTTATTTGGACCTTCAAAACGGAAAATGTCAATCATTTTCCCTATTTAATGTATCCGATACACAATCATCGTCCTTAAGTGACGCTGATAGGCCCCGTATCAGACAAATTAAAGTTGACGATAATCTTATGGAAGAAAAGTTAAAGAAATTTAAAGTCAAAAAAAGCAGACGTCGAAAGATGTCGGTAACCGCAACGACAAATTCTTCTTTATGCAAAATAAATAATTCCATTAATGAAATGGATGATTTGAATACCCTTAAGCAACAAGTCATTCAATATAGTCGTGAAAATATATAAGGCCCAGCAGAAGTAGGAAAAAAGGGTTTTAATGAAGATGGAAGACCCAAAAATCGATTATTAATTGATTTCAAAAAAGTAAATAACGATACAATCCCCGATAGGTATCCAATCTTCTCTAACCTAGGCAAAGCACGACTCTCTTCAACAATCGATCAAGAATCTGGATTTCATCAGATTCTAATGAATGAAGAAGATATAGAAAAAACAGCTTTATCCATTAACAATGGAAAAAACGAATTCCTTCGTTTGCCATTTGGGTTTGCGAACGCTCCAAGTAAATTTCAGAGAGCAACGGACAATATATTGCGAAAAAAAATCGGAAAAACTTGTCACATTTATATGTACGATATTATAGTTTTTTCCGATAATCCGAAACAACATTTTATGATTTACAAGAAATCATTGAGATCGTATTTAAAGCAAAAATGAAAATTTCTTTGGAAAAATCAAAGATTTTTAGAAAAGAAATAGAATTTTTAAGAAACATAGTATCATACAATATTATTAAAACCGAACCTAAAAAAATAGAATCGATTATGAAATACTCACTAATTTAAGGGAATTACGAGCCTTTCTTGGTTTAACAGGCTACTACAGAAAGTTTGTAAAAAATGACGCGACTATAGCGAAACCACTCACTTAACTTTTACAGGGACATAATGGTATGGTTTCAAAACATATGTCTAAAAAAACAAAAAATATCTTTAGACGAAGAAGCTATCTCTGCTTTTGAAAATCTAAGATTACACTTAATTGCAAAAACTGAACTAACTCAACCAGACTGTACAAATAATTTCATTCTCACCACGGACACTTCCGACATCGCCATAGGCGATTCACAGGAAAACAAACCAATCATCTTTGTTTAAAAAACCTTAAATAAAACAGAATGAAATTACGCCACAAATGAAAGGGAACTATACACCATAGTATGGGCATTAAAAAACCTTAGGAATTATCTGTATGGTGTTACAAATTTAGAAATCCAAACAGACCATTTTGCAGTTCCTGCACGAAATCCTAATTCAAAAATGAAAAGATGGCATGCATTTAAAGAAGAATTTTCCCCTAAAATATTTTACAAACCAGGATCAACCAACGTCGTCGGTGACGCGTTATCAAGGGTAATGATCAATCACATTTCCAAAATATATAATCTCGTTTCCGAAGAAGAACCGTCGTCCGATAATGAAACTATCCATTTAGCCGACAGTAGTTATAAAAACGTACTTGAAGAAACTTAAAAACCATTGAACCAATTTAAACAACAATTACTTGTTTCCAAAAACAATATAACAATTCACGAAAAATATGAAGTATTCATCAAAACAAGAAATATTATAGAATACGGCACAGTACACAAAATAATTTATCGAAAATAAAAACGACCAAGAAATTATAATAAAAGAAACACACGCTCGTGCTCATAGAGGTTTGGATGAAAATCATATGCAAATTTTTAAATACTATTATTGGCCAACATTATACAAAAATCTTAAACAACACATACAAACCCGAAGCAAATTCCTATTTCCAAAGCTTCTATTCCGGAAAGAGAAGGTAAGCAATTACATATTGACATTTTTTATGCTTAAAACTTAACATTCATGACGTGCTTAGACGCATATTCCAAATTTTTAGTGATAAAGCAAATCAATAACAAATCAGATATGGCAAACAAAGTGTTGGAACTTATCCAAACTTTTCCTTTTGTTAAATCCATAATGATGGACAACGAACCTACGTTTTCATCAGCACAATTTAAATCATCAATGTCTCGGTCAGGTATAACGATTTATCATGCAGATCCCAGACACAGTTTAAGCAACGGTCAGGTAGAAAGAGTTCATTCAACAATTATCGAAATTTCTTGTTGTATTCAAGAAGAATACAATATAATCATTCCGAAGTCGTTTACCGAGCAGTTAAAGAATATAACAACACAATTCAATCAACAACCCAACAAAACCATGTGACATATTATAATTATTATATGTTAGAGTATCATAACGAAAAGAGGTCACCAAAAAATTACCAAGTAGGTGAAATAATTTATGAAAAACAAGTAAGAGGTTCTAGTCGTGAGCTCCCGACTAGGGGATACCCAACACCAAATGCAGCTCGCGCTACACGCTCGTTTGATTTAGTAGTAATAAAGAAAAATGAAAATAAAAAAAAAAATTGTTCCCTTGGCAGGGTTCGAATTCGCAACTTACCGCACCACTTACCGCTGCCTCTACTCAAGGGCCACACCAATAATTGAGCTCTATTGAGAAAAAAGCCAATTAAAATAACAGCACAGAAAACAATACAATCGCAATTGCAATGCTGTTGATAGAAATCAAAGCAGACGTTCATGAATGTGTGTGTGTGTACATGCATACAGAAATTCTTGGAATTTGCGCAGCAGCTATGCTGCTTAACCGATCTTCATGAAATTTTCGACAGTATATCTTATTGTAGAATAGAATAAAGAATATTTGTGTATTCTCAAAAATTCAATTGCATATAAATTGTGGCTTAAATTGATGGGCAATAAAAGTTGGATAATTAACTTGATTTATAGCTTTGCGGTGGTAGCGGGGAGGTGGCGATAGGTATAAAATGAAAGATACTTGATATATATATACTATTCTAGAAGCTACATGTCAAGTTTGGTGACCAGAGTCATCATATATTATGGCTCATATTATTTGCCGAAATTGCTAAAAAAAAAACAGGATTTCAATATCGATTACTTGGAAACGGGGCAAGGTATCGAATATCGGAAATAGACTCGATTTGCGCGGGCACTAGGAGGTCCTACAGCTAAAATTTCTAGTCTCTAGCTCCTATAGGTTCTGAGATGCTTGCGTTCATATGTATGAACGGACGGACGGACGGACGGATATGGCCAGATCGACTCGGCTAATGATGCTGATCAAGAATATATATACTTTATGGGGACCCGACTAGTGGATACCCTCTAACCCTCTTCTTCCAACAACAAATGCAGTTCGCGCTACGCACTCGTTTACTTAAGTAGTAATAAAGAAAAATTAAAATATAAAAAAAATTGTTCCCTTTTCAGGGTTCGAACTCGCAACTAACCGCACCACTTGCCACCGCCTTTACTCAAAAGCCACACCAATAATTGAGTTTTAATAAGAAAAAAACCACTTAAAATAGCAGCACAGAAAACAATACAAACGCAATTGCAATGCTGTTGATAGAATTCAAAGCCGACGCGCATGAATGTGTGTGTACATGTATACAGAAATTCTTGGAATTTGCGCTAGCTGCTGCTAACTTTGTGTTTCTCAACCGATCTTAATGAAATTTTCGACAGTACATCTTATTGTAGAATAGAATATTGAATAATTGTGTATTCTCAAAAAGTCAATTGCATATAAACTCAAATTGATGGGCAATACAAGTAGGATAATTAACATGATTTATACTTTGTGATGGTAGCGGGGAGGTGGCGATAGGTATAAAATGAAAGATACTTGATATATATACATTCTGTCAAATAAGTACCCGGAAATTCCCGTTTTAAATTTTCCTTCTGAGAATATTTAAAAAAATTTTTTTTCCTAGGTTTGCACAACTGTCAGCCACTATTCCGTGCATTTTTATTGCTATGTGTCATTTAGTTTAGTTACGGCGTCATTAGGAACAAGTCAACCTTTTGTGTGCGTTGCGATTTTTACTATGGATAAAAATATCGAACAAAGAGTTTGTGTGAAATTTTGTGTTTCAAACGAAATTTCTTGTGCCAAAACGTTGAAAATGTTGAAAAAAACATTTGGTGATTCAACCATGTCGAAAACTCAAGTTTACGATTGGTATAAATCGTTCAAAGAGGGGCGAGAAGAAGTGAACGAGTTGCCACGTTCAGGACGGCCTTCGACCTCCTCAACTGCAGAAAACGTCGACAAAATAAAGGAAATGGTGCTCGAAAATCGTCATTATAGTTTGCGAGAGATAGCCCAAGAAATGAACATGTCTCATGAGACCGCTCGCCATATTTTAGTTGATGTTTTGGATGTTTGGATGATGTTTTTGCGGAAAGTCGCAGCGCGATTGGTGCCAAAAGATCTGAATTTTCTTCAAAAAGTGAACGAGTTTTTGAACAAAAATTCAACAAATATCATCGAACAACCACCGTACTCTCCAGATATGGCCCCCTGTGACTTTTTCCTGTTTCCAAAACTCAAATTACCACTTCGTGGAACCCGTTTTGAGAGCATTGAAGACATCAAAACTAATTCGCAACGAGAACTGAAGGCCATCCCGGGAAATAGCTTTAAAAAGTGTTTCGATGATTGGATTGTTCGTTGGAAGAAGTGTTCTGAGGCAATAGAAGGGGCCTATTTTGAAGGGGATATAATAAATGTAGTTGATTGATAAGTTGTTTGTGTTTTATTTCCAATTTCCGGGTAGGTATTTCACAGAATGTATACTATTCTAGAAGCTACATGTCAAGTATTTATTATTAGTTTTATTATGATAAAGCTTCTTAAACGTTGCCCTTTAATATACTTAAATCCCCTCAAAATATTAAAATCGTCAAGTAATCAAAATTACTATAACATTCCAACCACAGAAACAGAAAGACATATTAAATCAATTAAACGAACAAATTTAATGTTAAAGACCAAGATTCTCATGCGCAATTCATAACGTAAACTAAAGATTCAGATTCTTATGCGCACTCCCTAAACGTTGACTAAAGACCCAGCTTCTGTGCGAAACTCCTACCGTAAACATATCTTCAAGCATTTAGCTTACGCAAGCCGCCTCACGAGCTTTTGAACTTTAAGGAAAGAAGCTTTAGCATAATCACAGCTGACTCGCAGCATAAGTTCATAATTGTACTTCAGTTATAATTTTGGATTCAAATAAAGCGGAAGCTTCCAGCCTCCCACAATAAAAATATTTTTTTCCAATTAGTCGACACTAATTGGATAATTTGCATAGTATGTCAGGTGGATGGTTGATCCTGTGCGAAGAGAAGGGGTGGTGGTAACGCTCGAGTGTTGGAAACGGCAGAGTATCTATGCAACAGTGTGTGGTGCGAACGACTGCATGCTCTGCACTAGTTTGCCTTACATCTGGCAACAGTGTGTTCTTTCCTAAGGCAATTGATACATAACGGAGCCGCCCTAGTGAACTCAAGCCGCTGCTGTACTGATAATGCCGCATATGCGGAGCAATTCAGTATCGAATGGCCTTCGGAACCGTTATATAAACATTTCTGGTTCACTTGATCGTTTCTGACACTAGCCAGAGAGCACGGAAATGAAAATCGATTATTATTTTTGGAAACAGCCTTCAACTCTGGCTTGGTGCCATCGGACGAAACTTCGGCTGATTCTTCGGCAGAAATGTGTTGATACCTACGATTCAAGGCTGTTTCGCAATCACTCCAAAATAGAATGATTGCATAATCGAGCTGATTCTGCCATTTCGTGTGGTCAACTTTGTTTATAACGAGGTGAATGAGAATCGCGTTAGAAATCGTTTTGTCATTACCTTTTGACAGGAGCGAGTCATAGATGGCGGAGACAGTATTAATCATGGATCTTAAGAAACTGCAGAAGGTTGTGTTATCTTTGGCAGGCCGAAATTTTCTCATGGAATATTAGACATGTATTGTCGTATACTTTCTAATGCTATGAAATCATTGTTCTCGGTGACTTGAAACGCTCTAAAAGTGCCTAAAGAGAGATAGAGATAGAGAGATAGGGACATGAGATCAGATGATAGAATTTCTCTATACTCGGAATCACATGATAGTTATGAAAAAGAGTTTCGAAGAGGCTAATAAAATTCTTGAACTTTGAGTATTTTCCACTAAGAATGCCTGCAGGCGTTGCAGGACTGAAAGGCCTTACAACGGACTTTAAACGAGCTTTTGTGGCTATGCGAAATTCTTCGATCTCGGCCCGATAATCCCCATCTGGGTCAAAAGTTTCTACTCGAGTCTGATATCTTAACGCTGTATCTTTGTGTGAGGCCAGCACATTTACGCACGAAAAAGCGTACAACAACAACTGCACAGCCACCGCTAGCACAAAGCGGGACGAAAAGAAACGGGCTGCAGCTGGTATGGTAGGATAGATTAATTTTTGAATTGTTCCCAGCCGACAGGATTTTATTTTTCTTTGAATGTAATAAACTCTGCGACCCACAGCTAGTACCACTTTATCAACTTAAGTTTATTTGATTTGTTACTATCTTTATTATCTTGTATTATTATTTTTATACCCTTGCAGAGGGTATTATAATTTTGTCGTGAAATGTGTAACGCATAGAAGGAGACATCTCCGACCCCATAAAGTATATATATTCTTGATCAGTATCAACAGCCGAGTTGATATAGCCATGTAATTCTGTCCGTCTGTCCGTCTGTCTGTTTCTATGCGAACTAGTCTCTCAGTTTTAAAGCTATCTTTATGAAACTTTGCAGAATTCCCTCTTTCTGTTGCACGCAGGTCATATGTCAAAACCAGCTGGATCGGACCACTATATCATATAGCTGTCATAGGAACGATCGGTCGAAAAGTAGGTTCTTGTATGAAAAAATTATAAAGTTATCTTGACTAAACTTTGTATTTATTAGTTTTACTACGCTCCCCATATGTACGCAAAATCCTATTAAGATCGGGCAACTATATCATATAGCTGCCATAGGAACGATCGGTCGAAAATTAAGTTTTTGTATGGAAAATTTTTATGTTTTTCACGATATCTTGACCAAACGCGGCATTTATTAGTTGTACTATGCTCTTCATATATATGCAAAATCCTATTAAGATCGGAACACTATATCATATAGCTGCCATAGGAACGATCGGTCGAAAATTAAGATTTTGTAAGGTAAATTTTTATGTTTTTCAAGATATCTTGACCAAACTCGGTATTTATTAGTTTTACTAGGCTCCCCATATATATGCAAAATCCAATTAAGATCGGGCCACTATATCATATAGCTGCCATAGGAAAGATCGGTCGAAAATTAAGTTTTTGTATGGTAAATTTTTATGTTTTTCAAGATATCTTGACCAAACTCGGTATTTATTAGTTTTACTAGGCTCCCCATATATATGCAAAATCCTATTAAGATCGGACCACTATATCATATAGCTGCCATAGGAAAGATCGGTCGAAAATTAAGTTTTTGTATGGAAAATTTTTATGTGTTTCAAGATATCTTAACCAAACTCGGTATTTATTAGTTTTACTACGGTCCCCATATATATGCAAAATCCTACTAAGATCGGACAACTATATCATATAGCTGCCATAGGAACGATCGGTCGAAAATTATTCTGTTGTATGGAAATTTTTTTGTTTTTCAAGATATCTTGACCAAACTCGGCATTTATTAGTTTTACTATGCTCCCTTCACTTATGCAAAATCTTATTCACATCGGGCTACTATATCATATAGCTGCCATAGGAACGATCGGTCGAAAATTAAGTTGTTGTATGGAAACCTGTTTTGTTTTTCATGATATCTTAACCATACTCGGCATTAACTATTTTCTCTGTGCTTCTTAGATACGGGCAAAGCACTATGAGCATTTTGAAAAGGTTGGGTCTGCAAGGGTATTAAATCTTCGGCGTGCCGAAGATAGCACTTCTTTCTCGTTTTATTAGCTTTTAAGACTGTCCACCCGTCGGCGCCATGAAAAATTATATGATTTTATATAATTATGTACGAAAAATTTGTGGCTTAAAAATAACTCGAAGTTTGTGGGCTTTGTGCTGATCGGTTTATGTATAATTCAACGACTTCACACTATCAACTTCTTCAGGCTTCTTCGGGCCCAGAGCGGGTGACGGAGCTTTATTGCGCTCTCTCTGCCGTGTCCTTTTTCCAAATATAATAAAATTCCGTTCCAAAATAATTTGGTTTCTGAAGCTATGAATTCGCTATGAATTTCTGATGCCAAGATACTTCGAAGTTTTTTGAACGTATGCCGCAGTGTTTCATTCAGCTCGATCGAAACTTTTTCTGACTTATGCCTACTAACCGGCCCTTTTCCCCTTTTAAGGATATCAGGCAAAGGTTCCGCAATCGACGCGAAGTCTTTCGCAAAGCATCTGTAGTAGCTTCCCAATCAAATAATTCCTGAACTGCTTTGAATATTTATACCCTGAACCCATTAAAAATGGGTGAACAGGGTATACTGTATTTGTGCAAATGTATGTAACAGGCAGAAGGAATCTCCGACACAATAAAGTATATATATTCTTGATCAGCATCATTAGCCGAGTCGATCTAGCCATATCCGTCTGTCTGTCTGTCCGTCCGTCCGTCCTTCCGTCCGTTCAGAACCTATAAAAGCTAGAAATTGAAATTTTAGCTGTAGGTCTCCCTAGTGCCCGCGCAGATCGAGTTTGTTTCCGATATTCGATAACTTGCCCCGTTTCCAAGTAATCGATAAATATCGATATAGAAATCTTGTCTTTGAGCAATTTTGGTAAATAATAAGAGCTAGAGTCACCAAACTTGACATGTAGCTTTGAGACTTGTAAATATATATCACGTACCTTTCATTTAATAGCCACCACCACCTCCCCGCTTTTACCCCATAGCCATAAATCAAGTAAAACGAGAAAGAAGTGCTATCTTCGGCACGCCGAAGATTTAATACCCTTGCAGACCCAACCTTTTCAAAATGCTCATAGTGCTTTGCCCGTATCTAAGAAGCACAGGGAAAATAGTTAATGCCGAGTATGGTTAAGATATCTTGAAAAATAAAACAGGTTTCCATACAACAACTTAATTTTCGACCGATCGTTCCTATGGCAGCTATATGATATAGTAGTCCGATCCAGCTGGTTTCGACATATGAACTGCGTGCAACAGAAAGAGGGAATTCTGCAAAGTTTCATAAAGATAGCTTTAAAACTGAGAGACTATTTCGCATAGAAACAGACAGACGGACAGACGGACAGAATTACATGGCTATATCAACTCGGCTGTTGATACTGATCAAGAATATATATACTTTATGGGGTCGGAAATGTCTCCTTCTATGCGTTGCACATTTCACGAAAAAATTATAATACCCTCTGCAAGGGTATAAAAATCAAATTATGCTGCCCACTAATATATGCCATAATTTAAATGAAATTCACTTTTTGATAATACACAAATATTCTATAGTACAATAAGATGTAGAAAATTTCATCAAGATCGGTTAAGAAACACAGAAGTTATTAAATAAAGCATTTTATTGCTGGCCTCGAGTTTGGAGCAGCAAGCGCAATTTCCAATAATTTCTGTATACATGTACACCCATATTCATGCTCGTCTGCTTTGAATTCTATTAACAGCATTGCTATTGCGATTATATTGTTTTCTGTGCTGCTATTTTAATTCTTTTTTTTCTTATTAAGACTCAGTGCATGGTGTGGCCGTTGGATAGAGGCGGCGGAAAGTAGCGCGGCCAATTACGAGTTCGAACCCAGCTGAAGAAAATGTTTTTTTTTTCGGCTGGTGCGGCTGTTGCGGTCAGACACTGCCTGCATTCTTCAATCCAAAAGGAAGCCGACAAAACTCGTACTTCCTCCATAAACAGTAAATGATGTTTTTGGTTTAGCTCGTTCCCCCAAAAAAAACTGGCGGTGTCCAGACTTAAGATCTAGGCGTGAAGTACTTAGCTTTCCCTAAATTGGCCAATATCATTGATATGTTTGGCATGAGGTATTCGACACCCTCTGCATGTTCGTGCAGTTTCCTTAAGTCGATACCGAGGCGTTTTTCTTTTCCCTAAACTCGTCGGTGCCTTTCTTGTCAACTTTCCATATCAGCAATCGGAGCGATCGACTCGTCAATCATGGTAAAGATAACGTTCTCACATCTGTGGAAAAGGATCGGCTCAGATTCAGTCCCAAATTTAGTTTTAGGTCCTGTTGGCTTTTGGGCATAGGTTTCTTACCACCTGCGTTAGCAGATCGAGACCGATTATTCCGTCTAATGTCGAAAGATTATATAACAGAAAATGGTGTTGTTGCCGTAAACATGGTTAACAAAGAATTTTTTTTAATGCCTTTAGAGCCGTGTGTAGGATGCACGAACGGTTTTTCGACAGGGGTTCCATTTTTAGCCGTTTGCAGTGCTTGGCGTAATATCTCCTTTTTATACAAACAGTAGCAGTGACTGAGCTGCTGCTGTGGGAGTTTCTTCGTGCGCTTTGTGCTACATATTCTATACTATTGAGGACGTACTCAATACGTCCCCATGGGATATATTACAATTGAACAGTTCCCCGAACACTATATCTAAGCTGGAGTTCTAGAAGGTAGCGTTCTAGGGCCATTCCAGCGCCAGGTCCCCAGTTGGTGCTGCAGATACCACCTGGACCTACTTAGCAGCTTGGCTTGACAGACTAAACCTAAAGCAGAGAGCGAAACAAGATAACTGGCCGTCACCCTTGACAAGTGCCAGACTTTCCCTTAAGGGGCCTTTCCGATTAACATCCTGATTTTTGAGCAAATTTCTTAGGTTTTAAGAGCTAGAGTCACCAAATTTGAAATGTTTCTTCTTGAATAGTATATATATAACGTGTATCTTCTCGTCATCACCATTATTGGTGCTTAAAATATATATAGAAATTTATCTAGATATCCCTATATAAATCCCTATAGTTCAGAGTAGCGCGTAAATTCTTCGTTTCCGGCAGAGTGAATCCGGAACTGGTTCTAGTCGACGTGAACAGTATACATGTAATTAAAGGTAGATTACACATAGCAGTCAATGAAAATGCGACATCGGGCAGGTCTGCTGAAATGGCAAATTATAACTTTCTTTTTTTTTTTAAATATTATAGTTGTAAAAGTAATGATTCAAGTATAAAAGTATGTATGGTTGATTAATGGATATATAAAAAAAGTTGTGTCCCCTAGTTGCTGGTGTTTGCCGTTGCAATAGCAACGAGGTCATAAATGCGATGCGGTCTAATGTCACAAGATGGGTACCGACTACATCTATCTTTGACCCTTGTCTGTGCTAACCTTTACCGGACGGTTGTTTATTATTGCGATTCCATTGCTGATTTTCGTGATATTGTCCAGATGTCTGAGTTGAGTCTTCATGTGGGCAACGCCGATAGCTCTCAGTAGGTTGCATTGGTTGTTGGCTTGCAGCTTGTGATCGCAACTATCTCAGAGTCGCACTCGGCCACGATGTTGTGATACAGCTGGAGGATGATGGTGACTCTGTTGCAGGAATATCTGATCAAAGGGTATTTTATGGTAAAGAGTATTATATGGTTGGATTGTTAAACTTGAATAGTAGCACTATATAATAGAAAATGCTAGTGACAGAGTCTTTTATAGACTGATCAACCAGAACGGATTAGAAATCTTCCTGGTCCAAAATGACCGGCTTTATTATGTTTGATTTGGTAAGGAGATAATGAGTATTAAAGTTTAGGTATCGGTTATCAACATTCTATTCCTTGTTAAAAGGACTTTAAACAAGTCACCACTATCTATTTCTTCTTTTTTGGTGTATTTCAAAATTTTGTTTACAGTGTCTGTCAACCGATTTTTTTCTCTTGCGTCTGACAATTTATTTGTATCTGTATATTATATGACTCTCTTCTTACGTGGGAGGTGTCTATCTCTAGTAACCTCTGCATGTCAACTTCGGGAATAAGAAGCAAATATACACAGAAAATACCCTAAATACGTAGAGTGAAAGATGTGCATAAATTATTAGAAACGAGGAGAACACGCCGAGGTCTTAATACCCTTGCAGACCGAACATTTTCAAAATGCTCATAAAAACGAAACTTTTTTCCATACAATAACCTAAATTTCGAACGATCGTTTCTATAGCAGCTATATGATAAAGTCGTCCGATGTTGAAAGGATTTTGCATATATCTGAGAAGCAAAGTAAAACTAATAAATGCCGATTTTGGTCAAGATATCTTGATAAACATAAAAGATTTTCATAGAACTTAATTTCTACTGATCAATTCTAAGGTATAGTGGTCCGATGTTGATAGGATTTTGCGCATATATGAGAAGCATGGTAAAACTTATAAATGCCGAGTTTGTTGAAGATATCTATATAAACAAATAAATTTTTCATACAAGAACCTAATTACCGACCCATCGTTCCTATGGCAGCTATACGATATAGTATTCCCATCCAGCTGGTATTGACATATGTACTGCGTGCAACAGAAAAAGTGGTGTATGTATAGTTTCATAACGATTGCTTTAAAACAGACAGATGGATAGACACAAATGGCTTTATCGACTCGGCTGTTACTACTGATCAAGAATATATATACTTTATGGGGTCGGAGATGTCTCTTTCTATGCGTTACACATTTCACCACATAATTATAATACCCTCTGCAAGGGTATAAAAATCAATAGTAAGAAATTCCATAAGGGCCTGTTTTATATTGTCCTTGTGTACCACCATCCCCTTAAACAGAAGTGATATGGAGTGCTGTGGAGCGGCGGCGAATTGCTAATGGAAACAGCGAAATAATATGACAACTTTGTTTGTCAGCATGGACCACGCATAAGCGCCTCAAAATCCATCTTTGGGCAATCGCAAGGGGATTTCCTTGGCTATCATGTCACGAAGACCGGTATAACAGCGGCCAATGATCGGATTCAAGCAATCATTTTTTTTTCCTTCCTACATCGGAAAAAAACATTATTTTTCTGTCTATCAAGGTCTTTTCACATATAATAGAAGGGCGGCCTCAGGCCGCTCACCTTTGATTTTTTGCAGTATCCAGATTGTTCAGGTTTATCAGCAAATATACAAAGGATATTCAGGACATCGCTGGCAAAAACAAGGTCGTCGCAGACACACTGTACAGAGTAGAAGCGATTCTTAACGACGATCAACAAGATTTTAAGAAGCTAGCTTTAAATCAACAACCAGAAGCTGAATTGAAACAGCTAATTGAGAATTCTTCCCACAAAGGCGTTGTTGTATTGTGACATTTCATCAAATCGAATTCGTCCATATATCACACGCAGCTACTTCAATTCGATTCATAATTTATCGCACCCAGGTAAGCGCTCTACAGGGAAACTTATAACCGAACTTTTCGTCTGGAAAGACATGGAAAGAAACATTGCTCACATGGCCAACAGCTGTATCAGCTGCCAGCAGTTTAAAGTCAACAGGCACAACAAAACAGCGCTTAAAAAGTAAAATCAACATTGATCTCATTGGCCTTTTTCCACTGTCAAAAAACGACATGTACTGTCTGACGTACATTGACCGATTCGTACGCAGTCCCAAAAGCAGACATAGCCGCAGAGACGGTAGCTAATGCTCTATTGTATGGTTGGATCGCACACTATGCCACACTTAATAACTACCGATTAAAGCAGACAGTTTGAATCTAAATTGTTCGAGGAGCTTACACTGTAAACGGGATCCATCTGTATCTGCGAACAACGTCATACCGCCCATAAGCCAACGGAAGAGTAGAAAAAATACACACTATCAAGGAATCGTAATTAGTTGAAAAAGTCCGTTGTTTCCGAAAGGCTGATTTTCATAAGCTAAACGATCTTATTCTGCAAGGAAACTGGTCCCAACTGTACAATTGTGCAGACATTGATGTTGCCATTAAACTATTTTATGATACCTTGTACTGGTTGTTTGATGTCTGCGTTCCTCTTGATCACCCAGCGAAGCCTGATAGGCCTCCCTGGTTCTCAAGTGAACTTATGAGATTAAAAAATGTGAAGTCGAGGTGTTATAACAAGTAAAAGAAATCGGGAAATCACTCTGATTACTTCCGTTATGCAGTTGCAGTTGCCCGATCAAATTTTTCTACTCAAAATTCGATCTGCTATTACCTTCGATTACCTTCGCCGTTGTTGTCTCCAAGTTTCACATAATCTTAATCAATTTTTTAACTTTATCAATTTTAAACATCCATTTTGCCCTCTTCGGTTAAGTTTACAGATGAGATCCAGGCATAGCCGATCTGTTCGCAAACTTCTTTCAAACTACCTACTCCTCCTCTAGGTATAATGAAAATCAGCCTTATCCTTATCAGTTATAGAGATCAAACTGCATCTTTCATCCCAATATTACGGAAAGTTTGCTTCCCTGCGACCTTAAGACAATCAAGCCGGTTTACTCACCGGGCCATGATGGTGTTCCGGCTTGTCTGCTCAGGTACTGTGCTGCAGAACTATGTAGACCTGTTATAAGACTTTTTGAATAGTCCATAAATACTTCATCTTTTCCGACCATTTGTAAGGTAAATCCGATGTCGAACACTAAAGAGGTATTTCCAAATTATCCGCTATACCGAAAGGCTTTGAAGGAATTATAACATCTCTACTACCACATTTATGGAGTTCGATTATTTCACCTTCCCAGCATGGGTTCGTGAAGCGCAGATCTACAACCACTAAACTTCTCAGTTTACTTCGATTGTAATTGATAGTAATGATGTTTAAGATGATGTTTAAGAAAAGAATGCAGACTGACGGCATCTATACTGATTTCAGTAAGGCTTTCGACTCTGTCAACCGCTCTTTGCTGCTTCATAAATTATGCCTCCTCGGGTTCCCAGACAATCTCTTGAACTGGATTTCAGAGTTTTTGCGTAACAGAACCCAAAAGGTTATTTTCAGAAATTTGATTTCTAAAAGTATTCTTGTGACTTTCGGTATTCCTCAAGGCAGTCAGCTTGGCCCGCTACTCTTTACTCTTTTCATTAATGATCTTCCTTCGATACTGTCTCACTCTCGAGTATTAATGTATTTTGACGATCTGCCTTACATATCTTTGGTCCAACCTATACTTGAGTATGCCTCATGTATCTGGTGACTACAATATTCTATCCATCAAGACAGAATTAAATCCGTTCAGAAACAACTCTTGCTGTTTGCCCTTCGTGGTTTAAAATGTCATACTCTAGCAGACTTCTGATAATTAATCTTCTTTCCTTAAGTAATCGTAGAACCATGCTTGGTGTAACATTTATCCATAAAGTAATTACTGGTGAAATCGACTCTTCTATGTTGACCAGCCAATTAAATTTCTCTATCCCTACTAGACAAACACGTAATTTTACACCCGTTTCATTTCAATTTCGTTTCAATTTTTCTCAACTAAGTATGCCTTGCTTGAACCTTTCAGGATTCTCTGTGATGATTATAACAAGGATATTTGCATTTGTATTTGTATTTGTATTTGTATTTGTATTTGTATTTGTATTTGTATTTGTATTTGTATTTGTATTTGTATTTGTATTTGTATTTGTATTTGTATTTGTATTTGTATTTGTATTTGTATTTGTATTTGTATTTGTATTTGTATTTGTATTTGTATTTGTATTTGTATTTGTATTTGTATTTGTATTTGTATTTGTATTTGTATTTGTATTTGTATTTGTATTTGTATTTGTATTTGTATTTGTATTTGTATTTGTATTTGTATTTGTATTTGTATTTGTATTTGTATTTGTATTTGTATTTGTATTTGTATTTGTATTTGTATTTGTATTTGTATTTGTATTTGTATTTGTATTTGTATTTGTATTTGTATTTGTATTTGTATTTGTATTTGTATTTGTATTTGTATTTGTATTTGTATTTGTATTTGTATTTGTATTTGTATTTGTATTTGTATTTGTATTTGTATTTGTATTTGTATTTGTATTTGTATTTGTATTTGTATTTGTATTTGTATTTGTATTTGTATTTGTATTTGTATTCCCCTGTTTTAAACAGTTGATGATATGACTGGGACGTTCCACTTTATTAATGGCCGACAGATATAAAGCCATTGTATTAATATACACATCTTCCATTGTTGCCGTAGCATCGTTGCTAGGGTTCAATATATCGACGCCAGTTTCAATATCCATGATCTTTTCAATGTGCCCTTCAAGAAATTGACTTATCTTCAAATTCAGTCTTTAATCGCTTAATATCGCCAAGAACCTTATCATTCTTTTGAAAAGTCGCGATTATGTTCGAGCTGGACTTAGCGTATTTAGTATTTCTATCATTAAGCGTGGACACATTGCACAAAATCAAATCAATTCACAGAATAATATTTGTACCAATATGAAGTTGCCAGATAAATAGTTGATGGCAATAGCCTGTGCTCCAAAATTCTGCTTAGCAACAGCAGCTGCACAACATCCGCGACAATAAAATATCTAACGGCTTAAGCTGGCTCTGTAAAACTCACAAATATAGTGTTCCCTTGCAGTTACGAACACGGCACGTTTGAAAATCAAACCGCTGCCATTGCGCCTAGATATGCACAAACACTCCTGAACTTTTTGTACTCTGAGCCCATCACAAAAGGGTAAACAGGGTATATTGTTTTTGTGCAAAGGTATATAACAGGCAGAAGGAAGCATCTCCGACCCTATCAGCATCAACAGCCGAGTCGTATAGCCATGTCCGTCCGTCCGCCTGTCCGTTCGTATGTATGAACGCAAGGTCCATGCACAGTACGAGTTTGTTTCCGATAATCGATAACTTAATCCGTTTCCAAGCAATCGATGATAATCGATATCGAAATAGTGTTTTTAAAGCAAATTTCATAAATAATAAGAGACAAAAAATGTTACAAATAGTTCCTTGAATAGTATACATATAACAAGTATCTTTCATTTATAGCTATCACCACATAGCTATAAATCAAGATAATACACCAACTTGTACTGCCCTTCAATTTAAGCCACAATTTTAATACAATTGACTTTAACACAAATATTCTATAGCAGAATAAGATATACTGTTGATAATTTTATCAAGATGGGTTAAGAAACACAGAAGTTATTAAAGAAAACGTGTTTTGGATAGTCACAAGTTTAAGGCACACACATTCATGCGCGTCTTCATCGAATTCTATCAACGGCATTGCAATTGACATTGTATTGTTTTGTGTACTGCTATTTTAATTCGTTTTTTTCTCATTAATTCTAAATTATTGGTGTGGCTGTTGCGAGTTCGAGCCCTACAGAGGGAACAATTTTTGTATATCTTAAAATTTATTCTTATACCCTGAACCCATTGAAAATGTGTAAAAACGGCATCATGTTTTTGTGCAAATGTATGAAACAGGCAGCAACAAGCATCTCCGACCCCATAAAGTATATATATTCTTGATCAGCATCACAAGCCGAGTCGATCTAGCCATGTCCGTCTGTCTGTCCGTCCGTCTGTCCGTCCGTCTGTCCGTCCGTATGTATGAACGCAAGGATCTCAGAACCTAGAAAACTCAAAAACGACCACACGAGAGAATTGGTCAGATGGTCGTTGCTAAATATAATCACACTACAAGACTAACGACTAAGAGTGCTCTTTGGGTAAATTAAGAGCTCTGCAAGTCAACATTGGTGTTCTCTTTACATATTTCATTTTATCACATTACAACTTAAATGCTTCAACAAATATTACAAACATTTTTTTTGACTATTCTTACCCATTAGGTTCTGGGTAAGAAAGGATTTGAAGAGGATATAAATCAAGTTGCAGCATTCAGTTCGTTGCACAATATCAATATGTTCTCTGCCAGTAAAAAATGAATACCGGATTAGTTAAAAAACCTAACCGAATTTAGAGTTAGGTTATGTTACAGTTGTCCATTACTAGTATTGCACTTAAGCCAAAACAAACTTGGGCCATAGTGTTGTCCGATAATAAAGATAAATACTTTGTTATGCAAGGTCAAATGTAAATACAAACACACAAGGCTATATTTTTGTATTTTATAAATTTAACTTATTCCCACGATTTTCTTATTTACAGAAATACAACGCAATAGAGAGTTCTATAAAAACGCCGACGTTCGTCCACCATTTACATATGCTTCTCTTATCAGACAAGTAAGTAAATACACAAGTATTTAGTAGTTTTCGCAGGTCCCTCACGTCTCAGCTGTGTCAAACAAAATTAAAATTTCTAACGACAAAACCCTTATTTAAAAATGTGCAAACGTCGCACCAGTTAGATGTTTAATATATCACAAGTGTTTTACAACACTACACATTTTGGTGTTTTTTTTGTAATGAATATAGTCACTTCTGGCTCTTTTCAACATTGCAAGTGTTTTTCTGTTGAAATGATTAATCTTGTTGTAGTTCTGTCACTGTAGGGCGCAAAGCATATTCCAATGATCTTAGTGCGAGGTGAACTAATGCGTTAGTAAAATTATTGACAATCTAAAAATGTTATAAGTATATAAATCTATATGTATTAATGAATTTTTTATGGCTGACTGAATAAGTGAACGCCGGCGAACCCGCAGCGCCAAACGTAAAGGCGACGAAGCTGCAATTTCTGGAGCTTTCTCTCTTGGGGGGAGAATGAAGACTAAAACTGTGTTTAGGAAAACTCGACCAGCAAGTAGAGGAAAACGGTGGTCAAAGTTTGTTGCATGGGGAGTCTCTAGGTATATCGCTGAGGGCCCTAAGCACCTTAGAGCGCCCAAAATTTCGCATAGCTCAGGATCCACTGCCTTGAGCGTAAATAAGGTGGAGAGCGTAGGTACATAGGGTGCCCGCTCGAGAAATTGTACCGAACGCAAAACTGTTTTGTTTTAAATGAGACTTTCTAAGCACCATTTCGCCCAAATGTCTTGAACGCTTGCGAAACGGTTGGGTGAGCGTAAAGAGGCAGGGCGACTGACGATCGGGGATGCAGTCCGCATCGGGTTTAAATTAAATTAGGCATTTAGCTCCTAAAGATAGATGGAGAAAATACTTAGAAATAATAAAGAAGACGTTAGACGTGGTCACAAGAAGCGAAAAAATCGACTGTGTGTATTTACCGAGGTGCTCATGGGTACTGATCACATAAGAGGTCTCTTAGGCACAGGAGCGAGAGGTAGTCTGCTGGGAAAAGGAAGTCGAGAGTTGATCGAAGAGCTAGGAGTTACGGTGCAACCTTACGTTTCTATAGTCAAATCCGCTGGGAAAGAGGAATAATGGATACAAATATAAGGTTTTTTATCTGCCCTTAACCTAGCCCCAGACATTTTGGGTTCCGAGAAGCTTATCTCCACGGAACGCCAAGTGGAACAGCTTTTGGCCGTGTCAATGACGCACTATGCGGAAGAAGAGGAAGAACTCGAAAGTGAGCCGATTTCATGGGACTTGTCTAGGGAAGAAAGGATAGAGTTTTTACCGCCTCCGTCAAGCGGAAGTTTTTGTCTTTTGTACGTAGCGGATCAGCAACGATGTACTTAGAGAAAGACACTATCGACTTAGTAGGTGCCCTAAGGTGCCCAACCGTTGAAAGATAGACCCTACCCGTTATCGCCAGCGATGCAGACAATAATGGATGATGAAGTAAATAAAATGTTGGGTTTGGGGGTTATAGAAGAGTGCAACAGCTCATGAAGTAACCGTACAACAGTAGTGCGAAGACTGGGTAAAAACCGTCTTTGCCTCGATGCACGCAAGCTCAACAATTTGACAGTAAAAGATGCGGATCCACAACCCTGTATAGAAGGCATCTTATCTAGGATAGACCAGAGCTACTACATCTGCAGTGTAGATCTGAGGTTCTGAGAAATAGGCCCTATATCGCATTTACCGTACCAGGTAGGCCCCTATACCAGTTTCGACCCATGCCATTTGGGCTATGCAATGTAGCACAACATCTAGTTCGTCTGATGGACAAGGTGATTCCCACCGAGCTACGATCCAACGTTTTGGACGATCTACTGTTCCACTTATAAATGTTTCAAACTGATAGATAAAAGCACGTCAGTGCTGGTTTGCATTGTTCATAAGAATGATTTTATTCAAAGTCAATATAATGCACTTAGCCTATGGAGACATGTATATACTTATGCTGTTATCGGTTAACAGCTACAAGGGGAGAGAGAGAGAGCGGGTGTACTCATACGAAAGGGCGCTCACTCTTGGAGCGGCTAAAGTGCAAGATCAGCGGTTATCCGTCGGTCAACGGTCTCACGCTGTCTTGGCCTGCTCAAGTGGCATCATGTTACTTATTTGCGCAGCACTGTATGTATGTATGTGCATGTGTCTTCGACCATATTTATGCTATGCGCTTGAATGTACATATATATTTATATTTGTTTAGACTTGCAACAGAGTTTTACCAGTTGAGTAAAGTGTGATATAGGTATATATATAACAGTTTTGAAATGATTCCAGTAGCACGTCAGTGCTGGTTGGCTTGGATATTAATAATGATTTTATTCAGTTTTGATAATGTGCGCTTAGCCTATGGATATACATATATACTTATGCTACAAAGAGAGGGAGAGTGAGTAGCTCGCATATGCCTGTATTAGTGAGCATATATATTGCTCACGGAATGCGCTCAGACGGAGCGTGGGATCTGCAGCGTTAGCATAAATGGTCAGCTAGTGAGGCTAGTGAACCGCGCTGCGTAATATGAGACCGAGCCAATACATAAAGTGGCTCTGGGCTTGTTTACGTTATTATTGTTATTGTATGCAACAAAGTGCTGCATACTTTATATTTGAATACAGGGTATTCTGTACGGGCATATACGCACTACACCTCCCCTTTTAGAGAAATAACGTAACATTATACATGTGTAGTTATTAAATGAACTTAATCATTAAGGTTTTTTTTTTTTGTTTTTAATATAAATTGAAATTTTTTTTTTTTTGGATATAACATGAAATTTAAAAATGTTGGAATATAAAAATACAAAAGTATTAAGGGTATAAAAATTTTGTTTCAAGATACATTTTATTGTAATATTTCGTTTATTTGTAAAAAATTTTTTTTTTTTTTATTCGGTTGATCAGGCCGTCATATATTTTTATTTTATTTTATTTTTTTTTTTGTGTATTTTTTTTGGAATTCGAATTCATAAAGAAAATTTTGGATTATTAAGAATTAAAAATTTTTAATCTATTCTTATGAACTTTTTGTTTTTTATCTTTACTATCTTTAATAAAAATGTTGTCCTTATCTTCTATTTTCTCTACTATATATGGTCCTAAATATACTGGGTCTAATTTGTGCCCTGTTTCGTTTCTTATAAGTACTTTATCTCCTACTTTTAATTCAACATTTTTTGTTCTTTCATCATATGATAATTTCCTATTAGCCTTGGCTTTTTCTAACATAATTCTAGCTCTTTTGTATGCTATTTCTAATCTAAACTTTATTTCCTTAGAATAGTCATCTAAATTATAAATAGGATCTATGTAATTAGTATTGTTTAAATCTATGAACTGTTTCGGTAGTCTGCCAAATACTAGTTCGTATGGACAATACTCATGCGTTGCTGATGGTGTCGTGTTGAAGCAATAAGTGAAATATTGAATCCAGACATCCCAATCAGATTTGTCTGCAGAGATGTATGAACGAATGTATTCATTAAAAGTTCGATGACTTCGTTCTATTGTCCCAACTGTCTGGTGGTGGTGTGCTGTTGAAGTTATGTTTTTGATACCAAGGTACTTACATAAATCTTCTATAACTGAATTTTTATATTCTGTACCCATGTCCGTAATGAACGTCTTCATTGGACCGTATTTCAGAATAAAATCTTCAAATATAGCTTTAGCTACGACTTTTGCACTTTTGTTTGGAATAGGTATGGCAACTAGATATTTTGTTAAGTCACATATCAGTGTAACTGCATATTCGTTGCCTTGCTCTGATTTTGGTAGTGGACCGATCGTGTCTACTATTACTCTATCAAAAGCATTGATTGGGGTTTCTGTAATTGTTAAAGGAGTTTTTGTATGTGTTGTCACTTTTGATCTTTGGCATTTCGCACAAGTTTTCACATACTTTGTAATAGTCTTGGTCATTTGGGGCCAGTAATAGTATTTCTTAATTTTTAACAAGGTACGCGTAATCCCTGTATGGCCTCCCTCTATAGGATCATCATGATATTTCGACAGTATTGCTTTTATTTGACTTTCGTCATTTTTGTCTATTTGTGTCACTTTTGTTAGTAGCGCTACTTTTAATGTATTTAAATATTTATTGCCCATATTTTTAAATTCATTTAATGATACAAATTCGAAAATTTGTTCATTTGGTGACAACTGTAAGTTAGCAATTTTATGTATTCCGGCTTCTGAATTAAGCCTTTGAAAAAATTGACCTAAATCGAATTTTTCATTGGAATACAAATCATTAACTGAAAATTGTGAAATGATTCGTTTTCCTCTTTTAAGTAAACAATTTATTTTACCGAATTTTAGTTTCACAAATTTCTTTACGTCGTTATTACTAACGACTTCATAGACATTGGGCTCTTTTAGATCTTTTTGATCTTTTTGCAATTTTATTTTCTCATCTGCGCAGATGTTTTCCTGTCTTTTTGATGATCTTGTTTGAACCATTAATATTTTCCAATTCATGTCAATTAGTGTCTCTATGCTTATGCGGGATAATGCATCCGCTACATGGTTATCTTTCCCCTTGAGGTATTCTACCGTGAATTGGTATTCTTCTAAGTCTAGTCTCATTCTGGTTAATTTTGATGTGGGATTTTTCATCGAAAACAAATATGTTAAGGGTCTATGGTCTGTTTTAACTAAGAAATGCCTTCCATAAACATATGGTCTGAAGTGTTTTATTGCCCAATGTATAGCAGCTAATTCCTGCTCTGTAGTTGATTTATTGCTTTCTCCCTGTGTGAAAGCTCGGGATGCGTATGCAATTGGCAATTGTACACCGTTGTACTCTTGGGATAGTACAGCACCACATGCATGTTTACTTGCATCTGTGGTTATGCAAAATTCTTTGCTGAAGTCAGGGTATTGCAATAATGTTGGTTTCATTAATGCCTTTTTTAAATATTTAAATGCATCTTCGCATTCTTTTTTCCATTCGAATTGGACATTCTTTCTGCACAATCTAGTCAAATGACGTGAGTGTTGTGCGAAGTTGTGTATAAATCTTCTGTAGTAATTACAGAACGCGACGAAACGTCGTGCACTATCCGCATCAGTAGGGGTTGGATAGTTTTTTATAACATCGTACTTTTTGTCATCTGGAAGGATGCCATGGTCTGTGCACTTATGCCCAAGGAATGTTACCTCGTGCATGAAAAACGAACATTTCTCTGGGTTTAATTTTAAATTATGTTTTCGACAAAGATCAAATATGCTTGTCAAGTTCTTGAACATGTGCTGCTCTGAGCAGCCGATAACTACTAGGTCATCCATATAGAGAAATGCTTGGGATGGCTCTAGGCCTGAAAATGCGAGTGTCATCATTCGCATAAATGAATTTGGTGCTACCTTAAGACCATATGGTAACCGCGTGAAGCGATAAGAGCCAGTGCTCGTTGAAAATGATGTTATATTTCTAGATTTTTCGTCTAGTTCAATTTGGTGAAAACCTGACACAAGATCGAGACATGAAAAATATTTAGCTCGTCCTAATTGGTCAAGTATTTCCTCAATTCTTGGCAGTGGATATTTATCTGCTAAAAGTTTTTTGTTAATTTGGCGATAATCAACTACTAAACGCCATTTTTTCTCCTTTGAATTTGGGAGAGATTTCTTGGGTACCAAGAGAAGTGGGCTATTGTATTCTGAGATAGATGGTTCTACTATACCATCTTTTATTAGTTTTTCGACCTGCCTGTTAATTTCTGGCTTTTCTGTTTCTGCATTTCTGTAGTTTTTAATATATACGGGTGTTTTGTCTGCTAATCTTAATTTCTGTTTATAAAAATTGTTACTTGAAACTGCTTCTGTTTCTAGACCAAATATGTCACTGTATTTGGTACATAAGTCAGTAAGCTTGTTTTTAAATTGTTCAGGGAAATTTAATTTATTTATGACTTCATCTGTTCTATTGCCGGTATTTATGTTATTTATTTTGATGTCATATTGTTGTAATGACTCAAATTTTACTTCGGGGTTTTGAATTTTTATATGTTTACTATTTGTATTAAAAATACGGACTATTGCGCTATTACTTTTTTCGATACTGTTTGCTATTATTACCCCAGGGTGTATTTCTTGGTTTGGTATAAGAACTGTATCTTCATTTGTCAGAAGCGTAATTTTTCTTATAACTTCTGATCTAGCTGGTAACAATATTGAGTTATCAATATCATTATGTAATAGCGGTACATGTATTTGATAATTAAGTGATTCTGGTTTCATGATGAGTTCATCATGTTGGTAATCTATTATGCAATTGAATTTTCTGATGAAGTCTAGTCCAAGAATTCCATCGCAAGGTATGGGAAATTCATTGTGGACTATTTGGAAATTGTGACTGATTACGAAGTAATCGAAAAGTAGATCAATTGTGGATTGTCCAATTGACTCTATTGTTCCCTGTCCAATTCCTGTTATACTAGTTTTATAGTTTTGATTTACATTTGAATCTGTTTTATTGTTCTTTAAAATTGAGACATTTGCTCCTGTATCTACTAGCAGAGTCAATGGTATATTATTTTTCTTATTGTATATTTTGATGAGACTACTGAGACTTAGATTTATATGATAAATGTTTATTACTCGTTGCTCAAGGGGGTTTGTTGGTTTTCCGAATTGCCTTGTGTAACTCGGATCTGGTTTTGCTGTCTTCCTCTGTTTGAGCCACCTCTATATGAGCCGCCTCGAGGATTGCCTCTGTTATCATTGTTTCTATTACCATTATTATTATTTCTGTAGGCGCCTCTGTTGTATGGTCGGCCTCTATAATTACCTCTTCCGCGGTTTCCACCACGAGGATAGTAATTTTGGTAATAAAGGATAGTATTGGTTAGTCCGGTTGCTTCTGTGCAACTATTGACAAATTTGGAAATGGCATCATTCATGTTATTGAATGTGCCTGCCTGCATGATAAGTTTTACCTTATCAATTGAACAATTTGGGGTCATAGCTTTTACAGCTGTTGTAGTGCTGTATTTGTTTGCTAGGGATTGGCTTAGACCTTCACTGATATAGGCGCCTTCAAGGGCCTTTACCAGTTTTTCCACCTCTTGGGTGTATTGGTTAGCCGTTTTATTTTTCTGTTGCAGATTAAGAAGCTTAGCAGATACAACTTCTACCGATTCTCCTTTTACTGCATTTGATAGTTGCGTAATGATTGCAGCAATTGTCTGCTCATTACTTATTAAATTCAAAGAATCTAGAAAACTTTGTAGATTTTCCGGCTTACCGTCAAACTCTGGTATCAGAGATGTGGCTAGCTTGATAAATTCTACAACTGTTTGTGCCATGTTTACTAATTTTGTGTCTTCTACTTGGTCGTTTGTCAGGAGTGACTTATCAAATGTTACCGGCGTGTTTAATGCCGATGGTAAATAAAGCTGGAGATTGTACTTTTCGTTCAAGCTTACCAGGTTATCCCTTAGACGTTGTAAAATGTCTGAAGTTTGGACTCTGTGTAAGCTTGTGAGTTTATGCTGCCACTCCTCAATTAAACTCCTGATTTCATTGTATTCATATACAAGAATCTCAGTGTGTATAATTATGTTTTAATTATCTTTGTATTCTAACTGAACGAATTATTACTTTTTAATTTCCTCTTTTCAATTTAAAATTCTCGTATATTCTCAAAGCTTAGTAATGTTTTTGTACTTATGTACAATTAGATATATATAATTAAGTTTTGCACGTTTAATTACTTTAAAAAAATATATTTCAATTCTCTATTTTCACTTAACGGCTACTACTTATGATGAGTACATTCAGATTTGATTCCCGAATCTTGACTAATTCATTTATCTGTTGCGGTCGCTTAGCAAACTTCGTTTTGAGAGAGTTTGAGTCAAAATTGAGTGAAGTTTGAGCTGCGTCAGCAATTATGCGTGGGATAGTACTCTGATGGGAACATTGACAGTGGCGTGATATTTAGGGTGAATTGTTTATGTCTACCAAAGGGGGACAGTTTGATCTTGACCAATGTCGATGTTATCACCAGGCTTTTTGTTTACAATATTGGAAATGTTTATACTTATGCTTATGCTTGTGTGCTAAGTTATGTTAAAGGGTGGGTGCGACTATGGATATGCCACTCCGCCAACCATTAGAAAAGTGCCTGTCCTCAGGTGTTTAAATTTGGGTATAGTGTAATATTTTCTTCTTTTACAATTAGTGTATGTTCTATTTTTGTAGGTGTTTCTTCTACTTTTGGTTTTTTATATTTTATGATTAATTCCTTAGGTATGCTTTTGAATTAATATGTTAAATACAGTGTTAAACTTATTAATATGATTACAAATATGGTTATTGTAATTATCTGGAATACATTGTTAAATTTTGTATGTTCATTTATAATTTGTTTCGTTTGTGCAAACTAAAGTGGTTATATTTTTATAACATCATTGCTTACATAAATGTTTTGAGTATAATCTAATATGTTGTTTGAAATTGAAATTTCATTAATTTGTAGTGAACAATTTAAGATTTTTATTAAATTGTTTCCTTCTATTGTTATTTCGTTATTTATACGATTGTGGTTTAATTTTGTTTGTGGTAAATTCCAAGTTAAAATTATATTTGGTTCTACATGGTTAATTTGAAAATTTTTCAAAGTTTTAGTATAACTACATTCTGATGTTATTTGGTTTAAAATTCCTGTTATGCATTCATTATAAATTAATTTTTTTGTTTCTTTGCTATAGACTTTTTTGTCTTGTGTAAAATATTTGTCATGAGCTATTTCTGTCAAAATGTTATTATTTTCGTCCGGGTATGGAATTATTTCAAATACCGGGTTTTTTATTATTTCTCGAGGAATAAGGGATATTATCAGTATTTCGTTTGTATCTGATTTAAGCCAAGTAGAAGTTTTTATATTCAACAATTTTTCTGAATTAACATGCGACAAATAGTCATGTTTTAATAATTTTGGGTTAAAAATACCTAATCTTGTGAGCTGTATTCCCATCTCTATGTCTTCTATATATTCTGAAAAGTGTTGTAAGTTAAATGTAAGGATATCTAATTTCTTTCCTTTTTCTGTCTCTTGATTTAGTTCGTTCATGACTTCTATTCCTTTGTTTACAGCTTCTATTATGTGATTCAATTCGTTAACCTGAACGCTGTTTTCTGCTAAGCTGCTTATTTTTTGTTCAATTTCTGTTTTGTCTTCTTGGTCTAATGTTCCAAATAAGTATTTGTATACTGTTCCTACTATGTTTACTAAACCTCTCTTGCTGCGTTTGGCTATTTTTAAGCCGTTTATTTCTCTGTTTAATTTTTCTACTAGGTATTCGATTTGTATTAGGTTATTAAATTCATTAGTTTGTTCAATTAAATTGTTAAAAGTTTCTTCGGTTTTTGTTATGTTAACCGTTAAACAATGGTATTCGTAATCTGTCGGAATGTCTATGGTTCCTGTTTTGAATATGAGATAACCGTTATGGGCTTTAATAGGATTAATTTCAATGCTTTGTGCATTTATATGGTTTACAGTTATTGATAGTAATATTATAATAATTAGTTAAAGCTGGTGCTTGTATATTCTGGTCGCTGTCTGTTGTTGACCTGTAATTGTTATATTTACTTTGATTAGTCTTATTTTTCTTTTTGAATTTGGTTTTGTAATGTATTATCTTCCTGCGTTTGTTTGTTTCCTCAAAATGTTTATCGTCGATTTGACTTAGTTCTCCTGTTTTCCTGAACGGGGTTGTTGTCTTTGATTTAACTAATGGTGAATGTTTGTATCTAGTGTCAATTTCATAATATGTTCGTTTTTTGTTGAGGTTATTTATTAGTTTTTCTTTATTAGCTTGAGTGTCATACTCTGGTGTACCTGCGTATATGAATATTTCCGGATATGCCGTTTTTACTAGTGGTTATATTAATATTTACTGCTTCTGATTTTAACCATAATTGTAAAGCTGTGCACATAAAAGCTGAGTCTTTGTCTGCTTTTATTTCGATGGGTTTACCCATTTGGTTGAATACTTGTATTATAGCTCGTTTGGTTTCTAACCAGTCTCTACTTTTTATTTCTATTAATGATGCAAATTTTGAATAGATATCAATGCAAGATAAAAATTGTTTATCTCCCACTATGTAAAAATCCATTACATATTTTTCTCGGATATTAGCGATTTCCGGAGTTATTTCGAAAGTTAATTTTGTATCTCTGTGTTCTGTTTTTGCGATGCTGCAAATCTCACATTCGTTTATTAGATTTTGAATTAAATTTTGATAATCTGGGAAATAGTGGGTTTCTTTGAACCAATTAATAGTTTTTTCAATTCCTGGATGTAATAATTCTTTGTGTTTTTTTAATATTAGTTCCTTGAATTCTGCAAATGTTTGAAGATCTATTAATTTTTTACTAGTTTTCATTGCCTTTGTTAAATTATTCGGGCTTATTATTTCTAAGTAGGCTTCTTGAAAAAATGGAAAATCTGCTTCATTGTGGAAGTATAGCACACTTTTCTTTGTGCATAAATATTCTTTTATTAATTCTTTGGCATGTGCGTTAGTCATGTCTTTGTATGTAATTTTTATGTTGGTTTTATGAAAGTAATTTGTAACTTTTGTTTCCTTTTTCAAATTCTATTTGCCGATTATAATAATTAAGGGGTCTTTCTGTGATTTGTAAATGGTTACTGTTATCTTCCTGAGCACTATGTATAGTTGGTCTTGTGCTAATGGTATCTTCGCCTAAAAAGTTTTCGTTTAACTGGATTCTGGATAGAGCATCTGCCACATAGTTTTCTTTTCCTGGGACGTATTTAATTTGGAAATCAAACTCATTTAGCTTGATTTTCCATCGTTGTAATTTCATGTTAGGTTCTTTCAGGTTATTTAACCAGACGAGTGGTCTGTGATCACTAAGGATTTGAAATTGTCGACCAAAAAGATAGGACCTAAAGTATTTAGTGGCCCAAACGATTGCTAATAATTCTTTTTCAATCGTTGAATAATTTATCTCATGCTCGTTGAGAGTTCTGCTTGCATAGCATATAGGCTTATGCTCTTGCGAAAGGACGGCCCCTATTGCCATATTACTCGCGTCTGTAGTTAATGAAAATGGTTTTTCGAAATTAGGGTATATTAAAATTGGATCGGATGTTATGAGTACTTTTAGCTTTTCAAACGCTGATTCGTAGTCTTTGTCATTTATATTGATCTTTGCTCCTTTTTTTAATTTAAGTGTTAATGGTTTTACTATATTAGCGAAATTTGGTATAAATTTCCTATAGAAACCACATAATCCTAGAAATGATTTAATTTCTTTTGGGGTTTTTGGAATTGGGAATTTGACAATTGCTTGTATTTTGTTGGGATTTGGTTTTATACCCTCAGTTGAGATGATGTGACCGAGAAATTCAGTTTGTTTTCTCATGAACTCGCATTTATCCAACTGTAGTTTTAAGTTAGCTTCTCTAAGCTTCTCAAATACTTTTTATAGCGACAATATGTGTTCGTCCAATGAAGTGGAAAAAATTATAATGTCGTCTAAGTAGACCAGGCAATCCTTAAAAATTAAATCTTCCAAGAGATTGTTCATACAACGTTGGAACGTTGCAGGTGCATTCTTAAGACCAAATGGCATGAGAGTGTACTCGTAATGGCCATGTTTAGTCGAAAATGCGGTCTTGGGTACTGAACCAGGATCCATTTGAATTTGGTGAAAGCCTTTGGCTAGATCAATGGTTGTGAAATATTGGCATTTTCTCAGTTTGTCCAGTATTTCATCCATGATCGGGATAGGGTATTTATCATTAATAGTTAGTTCATTGAGATTGCGGTAATCTATGACTAACCGGAATTTTTGCTTTCTAGATGCATCGTTTTTCTTTGGAACGATTATTACTGGTGAGCAGTAAGGGGATTTGGATTTACGTATGATATTTTGTTTTATCATATCGCTTATTTGTTTATTTACTTCCTCATCGTATATTAGAGGATATTTATATGGACGCTTATAAATTGGGTCCTCATGTTTTGTTAGAGTTTTGTGTTTAATTGTGAAAGTCAAATTGTCACCTTCATGGTACTGGATATCACGAAATTTATGTAAAACATTTTCAATTTTTGCTTTTTCTTCTGAGTTTAGGTGCTCTAGCCTAAACTCATTGTTTTCTGTTAATTCGTTATTAATAGCGAAGTTAAATGGTCTGTCCTTTGTTGAGGGTGGATCAAGGCACTCTTGTGCGGTCATGTCCTCTTCGAGCTCTTTGCCATTATATCTAAAACAAAAGTTAAACTCTCCTAAGGTTACGGATCCTTGTCCATAGTCTATTTTCGCTTGACATGCTAAAAGGTATTCTCTCCCAATCAGAACATCATAATGATCTGAGAAGTCGTGTATATAGAATTTTTGTTTACTCGGACAAATTTTGCTTGCTCCTAATCTTATGCTTTGTTTTAATTCAATAACACCATTTACGGTGTGAACCTTTAGTGTTTCGTTGTAAATCGGAAAATTTAAGCGGTTTGTTTTCATTAGGTTTATGGTTGAACCTGTGTCAATGACACATTTTAGAACTTCGTCTTTCATAATCAATTTTATGAATGGATTTCTTCTGTTTGTTCCGAGGCGTGCTGATGAAAATTTTCAGATGTGTCCATTTTCATCTGCCCACTGTTGCTATCTCTTTGACGTTTAGTCGGAGGGTTTGGCGCATTCAAGCGTGAATGGGACTGATTTTGATAGTTTAAGGGATTTTGGGTTCTACCTTGACTTAATTTCTGTTGGCACTCGTGGTGAGCCTTTTGATTGTCTTCGGAATTAGTGTGCTGTTTATTTTGTACATGATAACTCTGATTCCTGTTAGAATAACCACTTGAACTGGTGGCTGGCTTAGCATTTTGCTGACAGTTTCCCATGTTCCTACGATTGTTATTTTGATTTCCCTGAAGGTTATTAGTTTTAGGTCTATCAGTTACGTTATTTTCGTATAATCCTTCTCTTTGCGCTACTTGTATAAATTTCTGTGTCGACGTAATGTATCTGGCTAACATCATGAAAAGCCTATCGGGTAATTTTTTTGTAATTACATCTTTAATTGTGTTATTCATGACATTTGTATAAAGTGTCGTATTGCTAGGTATATTATCTAAAGCTAACTTATTTAATATAACAAGATTTCTTTTCGAGATCCTCGATGAACTTACGGACGTATCCCTGGTAATTCGTGTTGTATAGGCGTCGAAGGAGTTCATCAAGTGGTGTTTGCACTTTGTATTCTTCAATCAGTGCGTTCCTCAACTCCTGCCAAGTGTTGGCTGCTGTCCTTTGTGAAACTCTCTGAGCATCTCCAGCGACTTGCAATTCGATGGCTCCATATAAGATGCTGTGTTTTCTGGCATCTCGGGTTAGATAAAGATGTAGGATGTAATCGATCCTTTTAATAAAAGCGTTGAGATTTTCTGTTGATCCGTCAAAACTTGGCCCCTTTCTAAGTTGTGAAAGGGCCTGGTTGAGGTGTTGTTCTGATAATTCCATCGTCATAATCTCAGTGTAATACACTTTTTGGTGTTTGATGATTTTTTTTTTTAAATATTTTTTTTTTTTTGTCTTTGAGTTTGTGGTTTTTGAACTTTTTAGTTCTTTGATTTTGCACTTTGTTCTTGCACTTTTATTTCTTTGTACTTTGTACATTTAATTTAGTTTATATTTTGTGATTAATTATTATTGTTTAAATGTTTTTTTTTGTGTGTGTGTCTTATTGAAAAGACCCAGTAATAACGTATTGCAGGGATCGAAAGATATGTAAAGCCAGTCGTTATTAACTGTAGAAGCTTCATTGGCCGAAGGGTCAATGTTAATAAACTACTAGTGACCCGAAGGTTCTTCTGCGGATACGTATCCGAGAAAACGTTTATTACACACCGACAACAATTTCGGTCGCGATTGAGCTTTAGATCTAAGAATAAATTATCCTTTAGCGATCTTTAATTTTTCCCGACGTATCCTACCGGCTGCGCCAATTAAGTTTTGCACGTTTAATTACTTTAAAAAAATATATTTCAATTCTTTATTTTCACTTAACGGCTACTACTTATGATGAGTACATTCAGATTTGATTCCCGAATCTTGACTAGTTCATTTATCTGTTGCGGTCGTTAAGCAAACTTCGTTTTGAGAGAGTTTGAGTCAAAATTGAGTGAAGTTTGAGCTGCGTCAGCAATTATGCGTGGGATAGTACTCTGATGGGAACATTGACAGTGGCGTGATATTTAGGGTGAATTGTTTATGTCTACCAAAGGGGTCCCCCTTTGATCTTGACCAATGTCGATGTTATCACTTTTTGTTTACAATATTGGAAATGTTTATACTTATGCTTATGCTTGTGTGCTAAGTTATGTTAAAGGGTGGGTGCGACTATGGATATGTCACTATATATATATTTTTTTTTTTTTAAAAGGAGTAATATATGTGTTTTTTTTTCAAATCTATTTTAATTTTTTAGTTTCTGTCATTTTTAATAATTTTTCTTTAAAAACTGTTCAATAATTGTAAAATTCATTATTAACTGATTTAGGAAAAGGAAAAAATTTGAGTTAATTAGGGCATACGGTTGGCTGACAATTTTTATTTATACAATTAATAGTCCAACCGTATGTGTTAGTAAAAAGCCTAACAGATTTTAGTATTTTTCAAGTAGCGCTTTCGCGCATCGGTTTGAATTAGAGTTTATATTTAAGGGCAATTTAGGCATTGGCAGGTTTGCAGCCCTTATTGCGTTGCTTCGCACCAGTACGAAGTTGTTTCTCGATTTCGAGATTCTTTATTTGTTCATTTTTCCTGGGGCGTTGTCGCTGTCTTGATAAGATCCTGTAGAAGTCTTCTTTGTTGAAGCAGTTTAATCCTTCTTCCGCTTCTTTTGGTTTTCTTCTTTTCCTTCTTCTGTTGTCGTGCCCGATACTCGTGGCGTGGTCCATCGTTGGGGTGCACCTCTAAAGCCTCTTGCAGGCTGGGTGCATCCCTTTGCTCAACAGAAGCAGCTTCTTCCAGTCCAACGTTGCTCATTTACTTCCTGCGTTGGTGCAAAGGCGGACTGCCTCGCACACTTTTGGTATCTGCTGCTGCTGTCCGGGGCCTATGGGCTCAGGCGGAGGGTATTATAATTTTGTCGTGAAATGTGTAACGCATAGAAGGAGACATCTCCGACCCCATAAAGCATATATATTCTTGATCAGTATCAACAGCCGAGTTGATATAGCCATGTCCGTCTGTCCGTCTGTCTGTTTCTATGCGAACTAGTCTCTCAGTTTTAATGCTATCTTTATGAAACTTTGCAGAATTCCTTCTTTCTGTTGCACGCAGCTCATATGTCAAAACCAGCTGGATCGGACCACTATATCATATAGCTGCCATAGGAACGATCGGTCGAAAAGTAGGTTCTTGTATGAAAAAATTTTTGTTTATAAAGTTATCTTGACTAAACTTTGTATTTATTAGTTTTACTACGCTCCCCATATATACGCAAAATCTTATTAAGATCGGGCAACTATATCATATAGCTGCCATAGGAACGATCGGTCGAAAATTAAGTTTTTGTATGGAACATTTTTATGTTTTTCACGATATCTTGACCAAACTCGCTACTTATTAGTTTTACTAAGCTCTCCATATATATGCAAAATTCTATTAAGATCGGACAACTATATCATATAGCTGCCATAGGAACGATCGGTCGAAAATTAAGTTTTTGTATGGTAAATTTTTATGTTTTTCAAGATATCTTGACCAAACTCGGTATTTATTAGTTTTACTAGGCTCCCCATATATATGCAAAATCCTATTAAGATCGGACCACTATATCATATAGCTGCCATAGGAAAGATCGGTCGAAAATTAAGTTTTTGTATGGAAAATTTTTATGTGTTTCAAGATATCTTAACCAAACTCGGTATTTATTAGTTTTACTACGGTCCCCATATATATGCAAAATTCTATTAAGATCGGACAACTATATCATATAGCTGCCATAGGAACGATCGGTCGAAAATTTTGCTGTTGTATGGAATTTTTTTTGTTTTTCAAGATATCTTGACCAAACTCGGCATTTATTAGTTTTACTATGCTCCCTCCACTTATGCAAAATCTTATTCACATCGGGCTACTATATCATATAGCTGCCATAGGAACGATCGGTCGAAAATTAAGTTGTTGTATGGAAACCTGTTTTGTTTTTCATGATATCTTAACCATACTCGGCATTAACTATTTTCTCTGTGCTTCTTAGATACGGGCAAAGCACTATGAGCATTTTGAAAAGGTTGGGTCTGCAAGGGTATTAAATCTTCGGTGTGCCGAAGATAGCACTTCTTTCTCGTTTTCAATGCGGTCGGGTCTCGAACAGAAAAAAACTGAAGCAAATTCGGTTTTGCTCTCTATCGATGCCTTTATTTCCTAGCAAATGTGTACTCTGTTTGTACATTTGCTTGAGCAATGCCGCTGTTATTTCTAACAGTAAGATCTTAACTCGACACATTCGGTCGGTCGCACAGAAATGTGTGTTATTTTAAGAGCAAAACGAACAAAGTGGAAGCGAAAAGTGTCTTTTCTTGTTGTCGTCGTGTGACGATATCAATGAAAGTTAGAGCGAGAGAGAGTGAGAGTGAAAAAGAGGGCATGACATAATACAGTTAAGATGTAGGCAAGCTATTTTATATATGTACAGTGGCTCACAGCTTATTTTATGCAGACACTTCTATGTGCAGCGGTACTTTACTGTTGCACTACCTAACGGTACTTTATTTTTGTGTGCCTCTGATATGCTTCTAGAAATGTTTTTACAAGCATTTTATTCTGAATTTGTCACTTGAAGTGTCCAAACCAGGAAATATTCAAAATGGGTCCTCGAACAACAATTGAACAGAGAGAATTGGTTATAAACCAGTTTAAGAACGGTCATTCTCAAAGAAAAATTGCAGAGATGGTCAATATAAATGCCTCCACAGTGCAAAAAATCATTGAACGCTTCGTTCATGAGAATCGGGTGCAAAATAAAGGCAGAAAGGCCCCGAACTCAATTTTCAATGAGAGTGACAAGCGATATATTGTACGCAAAATAAAGGCCAATCCGCGACTCTCCGCTCCAAAACTTGCATCCGAAGTTCAAGATGACCTAGGCAAGCAATGTAGCGTAGAAACTGTTCGCCGGGTACTCCGTGATCATGATTTTAATGGCCGAGTAGCACGGAAAAAACCCTTCATTAATTCAAAGAACAGGCTTTGCAGACTCAACTTCGCCAGAGAACACGTTTCAAAGGACCTAGAATTCTGGAATTCAGTAATATTTGCAGATGAGTCTAAATTCAATATTTTTGGTTCAGATGGCATGTCTTACGTTTGGCGGAAACCGAACACTGAGCTTGAAAAAGAGAACTTAAAATCAACTGTTAAGCATGGCGGTGGCAGCGTCATGGTTTGGGCCTGTATGTCAGCTGGAGGGACTGGAAACATAACGTTTATTGAGAGTACGATGGACAAACTAATGTACCTTCAAACTTTAAAGGATAATTTGTTGCAAAGTGCTGAAAATCTGGGCATCCGGACGAATTTTCGCTTTTATCAGGATAATGACCCAAAACATAAAGCAGGTATAGTTCAGTCGTGGCTTATTTATAATTGCCCACACTTGATGACTCCGCCAGCCCAGTCACCAGACTTGAATGTTATTGAAAATTTATGGTCGATATTGGAACAAAACATTCGAAAACACAAAATTTCCAATAAAAACGACCTTAAAGTGGCACTGAAGACTGAATGGCAGCAAATTGCACCAGAAGTAACCCAAAAGTTGGTGACATCGATGCAGAATCGCCTTAAATCAGTTTTAAACGATAAAGGCTATCATACAAAGTATTAAAAAATATAAGTATTACCATAATAAGTAAAGTTATGCCAATCCTAACTACCTGCATAAAATAAGCTGTGACCTACAATTTTCAGTATTTTTTGTTTTTTAATTTTTAAGGTACATAGTAACAATACATTATTAATAAATGATGTTCCTTATAAAACTAGACATATTACACTTTCCAATGGTACCAAAATGTTTATTCAATTCCTAATAGTTTTGTTGCTACATGCCTCTTAAGTCGTGAGTATGCACTGCATAAAATAAGCTGTGAGTATGTGTAAATATATATGTATATTCAAATCTATAAGAAAACACCCATTAAATAATTAATAGTTAGTTTATAGAATTTTTCGCTTATCTCTGTCAGAAATTTTGCAGGGTCGACCACATACTGGCTTTGCCTCTAGCCTATCTTCCTTATTGGCTTTGTTTAATATGTTGTATATCGTTGCTTTTGATAAATTAAACATATCAGCCAGTTCCGAGACTTGACGTCCCATCTGATGGTTGTTCTTTTTCCTGGCATTTTATTTTTCATAAAATTAAAGCAAAACGTTACAAATTGCAATAGAAAATGACAAGAAAAGTCGAAGACACAAGAGAAGCCAAAACGCATGGGCCCAAATCTAACGGGATCACCCAAAAGAGAACGGCAAAACAATTTACCGTAGCTGTAAAAACACTTTATTGACAGCATAAAATTTGAATGTTTTTAGTTTTTTAATTCTATAAAATGTTTGGGTAATGTTATTTAAAAATTTTAGGTACATTTATTGTCAACTAAACCCAAAAAATTAGTTTTTTTTTGTTAGTAAAAACACTTTATTGACATACTGTATATGTTTATGTGTATGGGTATTTTTATTAAATATTAAGCTTAACAATTAAAAATGCATGCAATTTTTTTAGACACACACAAGCACAAAAGACACTTTGGCAGCAATTTTTTCTGTTCAGTGTTCGTGGAATAACATTGCCAAAAAAATACGAAGAAAAGTGTTTTTGCTCGTGCCTAGAGCCTGCTACATAGAAAGAGAACTTTGTGTGTTTTTTTTTCAACCTTATTCATTCTGTCTGACAATAACTGTTATTTAACAGACAACCCGAAAGTGTTGACTGTTATTTGCGACCTCTGCTATAACCTTATATTTTCCTAAATATTTACTTTCTAGCTTATGTGCTCTTTCATTATTTAGCATAACTAAAGTTCCTATTTCTAGTTCTATATCATTTATTTTTTTATCATATTCTAATTTTCTTTTTCTAATTATAACATTGTTTTCTTTTATAAATTCTTTAGCGTAATCATCTATATTGTAAATAGGATCAATTTTTGTTAAGTTATTAAATTCGTCGGATTGTCTAGGTAATCTACCATAAACATGTTTAAAGGGACAATATTTATGTACTGTAGATGGAGTTGTATTGAAACAATAGGTGAAATAATTCAACCATGTATCTCAATCATCCTTGTCGATCGAAGGGGTGATTTGCTGTTGATTGTATATTACTTATTTTCATATACTTGTATAGATCTTGTATAAGTGATTTTTGTATTCAGTACCCATGTCCGTTATGAACGTCTTAATAGGACCCTACTTTAGTACAAAATATTCAAATATTGCTCTATCTACTGTTTTTGCACTTTTATTTGCTACTGGTATTGTAACTAGATGTTTAGTGAGATCACATATTATAGTGACTGCATACTCGTTTCTATTCTCTGAACGAGGCAATGGTCCGATTGTATCAATTAAAACAGTATCAAAAGCTGTATTCGGTGTGTTTGTTATTACCATTGGTGCTTTTGTACGTGTTGTGGTATTTGCTTGGTGGCATTTTACACAAGTTTTCACATATTTTGCAATTGTTTTATTCATTTGGGGCCAATAATAAAATTTCTTTATATCCAACAAGGTATACGTAATCCCTGTATGGGCTCCTTCTATTGGATCGTCATGATATCTTGACAGGATTGCTATTATTTTATTTTTGTCTATTTGTGCCACCTTTGTTAATAGCGCTATTTTTATACCCTTGCAGAGGGTATTATAATTTTGTCGTGAAATGTGTAACGCATAGAAGGAGACATCTCCGACCCCATAAAGTATATATATTCTTGATCAGTATCAACAGCCGAGTTGATATAGCCATGTCCGTCTGTCTGTTTCTATGCGAACTAGTCTCTCAGTTTTAAAGCTATCTTTATAAAACTTTGCAGAATTCCCTCTTTCTGTTGCACGCAGCTCATATGTCAAAACCAGCTGGATCGGACCACTATATCATATAGCTGCCATAGGAACGATCGGTCGAAAAGTAGGTTCTTGTATGAAAAACATTTTTGTTTATAAAGTTATCTTGACTAAACTTTGTATTTATTAGTTTTACTACGCTCCCCATATATATGCAAAATCCTATTAAGATCGGGCAACTATATCATATAGCTGCCATAGGAACGATCGGTCGAAAATTAAGTTTTTGTATGGAACATTTTTATGTTTTTCAAGATATCTTGACCAAACTCGGTATTTATTAGTTTTACTAGGCTCCCCATATATATGCAAAATCCTATTAAGATCGGACCACTATATCATATAGCTGCCATAGGAAAGATCGGTCGAAAATTAAGTTTTTGTATAGAAAATTTTTATGTGTTTCAAGATATCTTAACCAAACTCGGTATTTATTAGTTTTACTACGGTCCCCATATATATGCAAAATTCTATTAAGATCGGACAACTATATCATATAGCTGCCATAGGAACGATCAGTCGAAAATTATGCTGTTGTATGGAATTTTTTTGTTTTTCAAGATATCTTGACCAAACTCGGCATTTATTAGTTTTACTAAGCTCCCTCCACTTATGCAAAATCTTATTCACATCGGGCAACTATATCATATAGCTGCCATAGGAACGATCGGTCGAAAATTAAGTTGTTGTATGGAAACCTGTTTTGTTTTTCAAGATATCTTAACCATACTCGGCATTAACTATTTTCCCTGTGCTTCTTAGATACGGGCAAAGCACTATGAGCATTTTGAAAAGGTTGGGTCTGCAAGGGTATTAAATCTTCGGTGTGCCGAAGATAGCACTTCTTTCTCGTTATTATTAGAACACTCTGACAATTCAGGTAATGTAATTACCGCTGGAATTGAAAAATTATGTATGTCTTTTACTTCTAGTTTTGTGTCAGTGTCTTTGCCAGATTCACTTTCTTCTTGTTCTTTAACTTCAGGCTGTTCAACTGTTTCGATTGTGAAACCTGTGTTTAGTATAGTTGGAATCGATATATCCAAATTATACTTTGCATTTATCGCAACTAAATTTATTCGAAATTTGGTTAAGACCTTTGAGACTTGTGACCAATGTTGATTGGTTATCTTCTCTGTGGTCATATATTAATGTTCGTGCTTCATTAAAATACTTTACTAATATATTTGCATGTTTGCTCAATGTACTTTGCTGTGTTTATCTCTTTTGCGTTAGACATTTATTTAATATGTCAAATTTTGATTTTATTTCTTTGATATGGCTGACAATTTCATTCCACTCTATTTGTGTTATTATTTTGTTTTGACAATATAATTTCATTCAAGCCTCCAATGGATTACGTCTCGCAAGACCTAGTATTGGGTGATTCTTTACTTTAGTTCTTACTTTAATTTCTGGGATTGTCATCAATACAATTGCTTTTTGTTTATGTGAGCAATGAAATAATGGTGAGAATTCCAGATTATACCCACTCATATATTGGTATTCTAATTCGTTCATATCTAAAGTATTTAAAAAAATTAACTGTCGAACTCTATTTGCAAAGTCTGGTTCATATACAGTGAAGCTTGTAATGAATCCCCATTTATTGTGTCTTACATTTTTATTTGAATTTTTTTTATTTTTTTTTTTTAAATATTTTCAAGATTGTCTGCTCTATTAAAGTATCTTCCTTTAAATAATAATATTGTGTTTTACATATATAGTGAGGAAAAATTGATCAATGCTTGTAATTGTTATTGTTTTGAAACTATATGTTCGTTTGATTAATTGCAAATATATATTTTCTTTAAATGTGTCTTGCATTAATTTCTTGATTTTTTCTTGCATTTTCCTACCTACGTTTTGTATAGCTTTACGGGCTACATTTCTAATCGAGCAGAAATGGTTCCGTTAAATTTTACAAAATTTATTTACATATAAAGTCCATCCAGCTGTGCGCCGGATGTGGCACGCTGATGCTCCCTCGAAGACGCAAGTGGCGGTGTGCCTCTCGCACTTGTCTCAATGGCACAGCCTGTTGCGCTGGCGGTACCGGTGCTGGTCTTCGCACAGGTTGTTGTTTGCCAGCTTTACTGCTGGTCTTCTTTAGTTGGCAAGTATACTTGCAATGTATGCTGTACAGTGGTCCCTCGCAGTCTGCCGGGCATCTTTGAGATCTGAGACGGTGGTGGTGGTGTTATTTATTGTTTCTTGGTTATGTTACTGATGGAGTGGTGAGTAGCGTCAATGGAGTTCTTTATTATCAGGTAAGATTTAAAAAAATCTAATTCTGCCTGTAACTTTTGGGATGTTGCCCAAGCAGCTGGTGGTGATTTTGTGTATAATAGCCACTTAATGTGGGCTATTCTTTTATTTATTTTAGTTGTTGTCCCTTTGACGCACTCTACTCACGCAGTAATTTATAGTTTTCCGGTCCACGATCCTCGGCATTGCCTCCAGGCAGGGATTTATTTATCCTCTTCTTCTACTGTTGTTTTACTGATCCAGGCAGTGATTTATTTATTCTCTTGTCTTTTTGTTCTACTGCCTCCAGGCAGGGAATCGTGACCATGTAACGGTCGCCATGAAATAAGGAAATATTCCACTTATATAGAATTGTAAGTGTTCCACTTATAAATGTTTCAAACTGATAGATAAAAGCACGTCAGTGCTGGTTTGCATTGTTCATAAGAATGCATTTATTCATTCATGGATACATGTATATACTTATGCTGTTGTCGGTTAACAGCTACAAAGAGAAAGAGAGAGAGAGAAAGAGAGAGCGGGTGTAGTCATACATAAGTGCGCTCACTCTCGGAGCGGCTAAAGTGCAAGATTAGCGGTTATCCGTCGGTCAACGGTCTCACGCTGTCTTGGCCTGCTCAAGTGGCATCATGTTACTTATTTGCGAAGCACTGTATGTATGTATATGCATGTGTATGTGCATACATATATACGATCATGTTTATGTTATCCGCTTGACTGTATATATTTATATTTGTTTAGACTTGCAACAGAGTGTTACAAGTTGAGTTGTGTATTTATGTATATGAGTGCATGAATATACTACAAAGGGAAGCGAACCTCTCAATCGGACCGCACAAATCCAAATGTTGCTTCAAGGCTTAAGTATTATATTATTTTATATAATTTAAACAAACGTTGGTAGCTTTAAAAGGCAGATTTAGCGATTTCGTGCTGATGGCTTTGTTATTATTCAACAACTGAACTTCATAAGCCTAAATTAAGCTAAGGCGGCGAAGCGAGGCGAATTCGTTTCCAGAGCGACTGATAAATCTTTATTGCGCTCCCTAACTTAGACTAGACTTCAAGTTTCAAATTCATTTTTTATATCAATGCGCGGATCTGTGCCAACACCGGCCACCATGAGCGCTTGGGGGCTTCCTTCAACGGATAGCCGAGCCAACTTGTGGAGCGGCCTTTTTCTGCCACACTGCCGATCAGTCACTGCTGGGACGCTTGGCAGACGATGGTGCCACTTCCTCCGTACTAGGAGTCCGAGCACATACTCCTTTGACCATCGACACCAAAACTGTTGCTAAAGCAACGAGACAGCTCGCCATCGATTCAAGCAGGTGAGACCCTGCTGGTCTGGGGTCCCCTCTATTGGCAGAGCCCTCAATGGGCCTCCCACCTGTAGGTGGCCTGGCGTCAGAGCCTCGCCATCGCTCTCAGGGGCCTGGAATTGAGTACGTCTTCCACTGCGACAAGAGTCGTCTGCAGCTCTTCAGCTGTTAGTAACAGGCTGCCTACCGTTCGTAGGAATAGGTGGTTGCAGACTTCACACCTGCCTTCCACAGACACCCGAAGTGCGGAGCTCTTGGCGGTATGAACGCAAATTCGCATCCGCATTCTATTGCGAATACGCGAATTGCGTCCGCCTCTTCCTCGATTCGAGCTCGCATCTCCTGAAACTGGCGACTTGCTTCGACGAAGCTCGTCGCGTTGTCGCAATGGGCGGTCTGCGGCACCCCTCGACGGCCGACAAACCTTTGAAAAGCTATTAAAAATGTGTTAGTGGATAAGACAGATACTAGTTCTAAGTGAACCGTTTTGGAGGCGAAGTAATTAAATAATGCTTTGTACGACTTATACGTAGGTTTTCCACGCACTCGAAAGGTCATTCTAATTGGGTCCCAAAAATCGACTCCACAGATAGAAAATGGGCGGAGCACTCGGCGTCGGTCTGCTGGTAAATTACTTATAATTTGTGTTAGCAGGCGATGCTTGCATTTAAAGCAACAGATATATGATGTCACTGTCTGACGGCAGACCTCTTAAGCGTTGATTAGCCAAAGTCGCTCACGAAGAAGACTCACCAGTGCTCTTGGGCCCGCATGACAATTCGTCAAACGCAGGTATCTAAGAACGCTTCTAGCGAATCGCGAACTTTTTTTTTAAGTAGCGGATACTTGGTATTATATTAAATAGGAGTATTTGCAAATCGTCCCCCTACTCGCAACAACGCTGCAGTCTATCACCCACGCGTGTGCCTTTCGAAGTCTATCTATTTCATTTTTAAATTTAACTCACTGGATGAATTCAACTATTTTCTCGAAAGCTTCTTTCCTTTCGAGCGCCATAGGGATACTCTCAAATTGTACTTCTCGATTTTTACATTTTAGAATAAAGCGGAACACATAAGCAAGTACTTTCAGCAGCAGCATGCGATGAGAAACTATCGATAGTTTCCAAGATATCTGGTCGGTCTACCATTGTTGCTAGTCCAACAGCTGTTTTGCGTATTTATAGGGTACGCATCTTATCTGTCATCAGATGCTGCTTAACCGGCAAGGATTCTCTTGGTTCCTTCAAAAATAAAGGCCTATCGAACCACATCGACGCAAGTTAGTCGTCAACATCGCAGCCTCTTGAAACGATATCTGCTGGGTTTTGCTTTGTAGTTACATGGCGCCATTCCGCTTTCTCTGTCAATTCTTGGATTTCAGCCACTCGATTCGACACAAATGTTGCCAAAGACGAAGGATGTGACCGAACCAAAGAACCGTCCGTTCAATCGGTAATCTTATGAGATTTCTGACTCGATGACAAAGATCTGCGACAAGGTGAGCCGCGCACAACTCAAGTCGGAGAAGAGTCTTCGTCTTGAGGGGGGCTACTTTAGATTTGGATGTCAACAATGAAATACGATAACCTTCTGCAGTATGGCTAGGGATATATACGCATGCGCCAAACGCTCTTATTGAGACGTCGGCGAAACTATGTATCTCGATCGGTGAAGTTGGCTCTGTAAACACGTATCGTCGTATCTTTATTCGTTGCAACTGAATCAAAGTAGATTTCAATTTTGCCACGAGTTATCCGAACTCTAAGGGACAGGTTAATCCCAGTCTAACTTCTGAAGCCAAAGCTCTTGGAGTAGGAGTTTTGCCTTAATTATCAGATGGCTTAATAGGGCGAGCGGGTCAAATAGCAGCGAAGTCACCGAGAGAATGTTCCGTTTTGTCGATCTAAGACCCATGACCCATGGTTGTTTCAGACTCTAAAATCGTTATCCGCTTGGCTGCTGGAAATCTCGATCTGCTTCATGCACCATGACCTGCCTATACATCTTTTTGATGTCAGCTGTCAATGCATATTTGTGGAGTCTTAATCGAAGCAGAGTCGAATAAAGCTCCTCTTGAATTGTCGGTCAAACCATTAGAAGGTCATTCAACGCATTTTGAGACGATTTCCGACAGGACGCGTCGAAAACAACGCGTGACTTCGTCGATGTGCTTTGATGCGGAATGAAATAGTGTGTAGTACTTGGAATCTGATCATCTATTTCAGACATGTGACCCCACGTTAAATATTTCTCCATTATTTCGAAGTACATACCCTTTAGTTCGGGATCTCGAGACAAGCGTCTTTCAAGCGACACAAAAACGCCACTTAGCAACCTCGAAGGAGTTACAAAGCTGATTGGGATCTGATTCAAATGTCAGCCTTTCTTTTAATTGACAATATTTCCAAATTATCTAGAACGTGGCTCTCACATAACTGATGTTCAGCTATTCGGACTTTTATGGTTGAACGCAACTCTTTCAATGACCAAAATTCTGCAACGTTTTGTCTATCGAGACTTAGGACTCTTCTTGACAACTTTTATTAACAGCGTGTAACGGCCTAGGACAATCCAGCCAGCAAGTGTAATTTGCAGAATTGGATAATTCGGACCTTGTATAATCTAACCGACAGAGAGAAGCTCGATGAGCATGTCGATCTTCTGTGCCTTGTGAAAATATGGTTCAGCCAATTGCAGGTTCTCAGGGATTTTCCAACCTCTAACATTGACCGTATGGTCAGGCTGATATCTCGAAATGGTCTTCAATCCACAAATCTAACGAGAACTCACTGCAATTGACTCCCGACTTCACCACTGTATGAATCTTCTGTCTTACTTAAGTATTGCATTGAGCAATCCCAAGTAAGCTGATACTAGGCTCTTCTCTACGCAGCTGCAATTGTTGTGCTAGCTCGTCTGTTACAAAATTAATTTGTGAATCAGAATCGAGTAAAGCTCTAGCCAAAACGAACTCGCCACTTCTCGTTTTAACGCTAACGACTGCGGTAAAGAGGATTTCACTATCAGACACATTCGCATGCATAGCAAGTCGATGGTTGGTTTTGTGCGGAGTCAAGGGGTGGTGGTAACGCTCGAGTGTTAGAAACAGCAGAGTATCTATGCAACAGTGTTTTATGAGAGCGACTGCATACTCTGCGCTTGTTTGCCGTACATCTGGCAACAGTGTGCCCCTTCCGAAGGCAATTTATACATAGCGGAGCCGCCTTAGCGAAATCAAACCGCTGCTGCAATTCAATATCGAATGGCCTTCGGAAACGCAATATTAACATTTGGGGGTCACTTGATCGATTCTTACACTAGCCACAGAACACGAAAACAGTCCTCGATTATTGTGTTTGAAAACAGCCTTTGACTCTGGCCATCGGACGAAGCTTTCGGTGATTCTCCAGCAGAAAGGTGTTGATACCTACGATTCAAGGCTGTTTCACAATCACTCCATAATGGAATGATTGCATAATCGAGTTGATCCTCCCATTTTCGTCTAGTCATTGGGTCAACTTAGTTCATAACGAGGTGATTGAGAATCGCGTTAGATATCTTTTTCATCACCTATTGACAGGAGCGAGCCATAGATGGCGGAGACAGTGTCAATCATTGATCTCAATGATGCCACGGAAGGTTCGGTTATTTTTAGCAGGCTAAAGAGAGCCGATATATTTTCATTAAATATTAGACATTCATTGTCGTATACTCTCTTTCGGCTGTCTAATGCTTTCAAATAACTGTCCTCGGTGACTTGAAACGCTCTAACAGTGCCTAGAGCTTCACCAGAGAGACATGAGATCCGATGATTGAATTTCTCTATGCTCGGGATCGTTATGAACAAGAGTTTAATCTCTGAGTATTTTCCACTAAAGCGCTAGATGCGGAAGACGTGTGCGTGGAACCGCAACGGGCATGCCTGCAAGCGCTGCAGGACTTAATGTTTTGACAACGGACCTTAGACGAGCTTTTGTCGTTATACAGAATTCTTCGAACTCGGCACGATACTCATCATCTGTGTCAAAAGTTCCTTCTCGAGTCTGATACCTTAACGCTGTATCTCTATGTGAGGCTAGCATTTCTTATTACATTCTAACTACATTCTGTAGATTCTAGGTTTAATTTACCATTTATTATTTGATCATTCAAACGCATTAAACGAAAATATTGCGTTTCTTTTTTGAATTATCAGAACTTTCCTTAGTAGCCATATTGGACTCTAAATTCGATTAAATAATTATTAATTTTAATTAAAATCGAGTTTGACAAACGAATTTAAAAAAGTGATATGCCTGATCAATAAAGCGTAGGGGAGCGAGCGTTTCTTGACCGGAATGCGTATAACAGCAATTGCAGAGCCACCGCTTTGCACAAAACGGATCGAAAATAAACGGGCTGCAGCTGGCTTGTTATGCACGTTTGTATGTATGCGTGTACTGCACTTATATACAAGCACTTGGTATCCGACAAATATATAATTTAAAATGGTTGAGAGTGATGGCAAGAAGGGGCAAACCTCAAAGACTAAGCGAAATGAAATTTTAATGACAATTAATTTTTGACACTAATTGGCATTCGCTCAAAAGCACTAAATCGAACAAATAATAAATTATAAGTTTGAATCTCCAAAGCGGTTAGTAAGTGCATGAAAATTTTAATTATGCTCAACTACTTCACATATGTGCCAATAATTAAAAGCGTTGGCTTTATTAGCGCAACCAAGCCAATAGAGTTATTCTTTCAATTTTTAGCACAGTACCTGCTGTTCCGGTCGTTCCACTTTGGAAGCTACGTTCCTTGGCATCTCCTGATGGCAGCAGGACAGGTAATTATTACTGATCTCGGGTGACGCGATTTAATTTGAATTGTTAATTTTAATTAACTCGCGAGCCACAGCTAGTTGCACTTTACCACTTGAGTTTATTTATTTATCAAATTGTCTTTTATATGTAGATATTATTTTATATAATTAAAACGAACTTTGTGGTGGCCTTAAAGACAGATTATGCGTTAGGTGCTTATCGCTTTGATATAATTCGACAACTAACTTCTTAAGCCTAAATTAAGCTAAGGCGCTGAAGCGAGGCGTTCTCGCTCCGCCCTAAACTTAACTTACACCAGACCTTAAGATTTAGATTCATTTTCTGAAGCAATGCGCGGATCTGCGCCACCACTTTTAATATACTTATATAATATTTAATATATTTTAAAAATAAATGAACATACATAAATGTACACCATATTTATTTTAAATTTCTTCAATACTCATTTAAAAAGTATTAACATATTTTGACGCCACACAATAATACTATTTGGAACACATATAGTACATATATATATTGAAAAATATAAACGGCCGTTGGTTTTATTTGGATAATTATTGTCCGTTCTGTACGGATCCGATTCAAGAATTGAACTCTTTAATCTTCCTATTTTGGTTTTGTTCGGTGTCGATATCGATACTTCAAACATATTGCACTGAGTTGCTTATTATCTTATCATATAATATGGTGACATTGATTACATTCCAATTCATTGATTGTCGATCTTACATTCGGCTAACCTGACTACAGATCGCCCACGATCTTACAATTTTGGATGTACAACACATTTCACTTATTTATATGATCTTAGGTTACCTATATGTGTAGGTTAACGACGTACAGCTATAGTGTCGGATACACACTTAACCCATGGCTTGAACCTAGCTAGCTCTAATATACTACAGTATGGCATCTGAGTCAATTGGCAATCTTTAATATCTACCACTTCGTAACGGTCGTTGTCAAAGGTGCTATTTATCTTATATGGGCCACGATATTTTGGTACGAACTTTTTATTAACTCCTATTCTAGTGTCAACATTACGAATGGATATGTTATCACCTATTAGATACGTTAACTGGGCTTTATGTTTCTTGGCATATATTTTCTCATTTCTTAACTGTGAGCATAAAATATTTTCAATAGCTTTTTTCGCTCCGCCTTAAGATTTCTCTCCTCTATGTTTAATTTATCCTCTAAATATTCAGTTAATTCGTCAACTATTGGTCCTTTTTGGATCACTCCATTTTTTGGCGTGCTCGACTTTGTTCATCAATTTATACCAATCTGCCTGCTGAACGGGCTCCGAGAGTTTACCTAACATGGGGGTGAGAACACGGTTAACTCTTTAAACTTGGCCATTAGCCTGTGTTGCTCTAGTAGCAACTTTAATGTGTTTAATACCTCGATCTTGCAAGAAATCTGCAAACTCTAGCGTTGTAAAGCATGTGCCTCGATCCGAGATGACTCTTACAGGCCTACCGTACAACTCGAAGTATTTACTCAAGGCATCTTTGACTTCACGAGTACTGGTACTATTTACTGGAAATAATTTCACAAATTTTTTAAAGGCATCTACAATTACTAATTCATTTTTCTTCATGCCTCCAATCTTTAGACTAATAGATTTTCTGCTTAAAGTCTGTACTAACGAATTACAATCAGTAATCATTTTAAATGGCCTATGCTCTTAAACGCCGCAATGCGTAAATTATGGCTAAAGTATCTAATTCAAAGCTATGATAGCAAGATGCTACTTCTGTTTTTTTACCCGATTAAAAGGAATTGGGATGCATTTTTCCGTCATCTTGTCTTACTAACAGTACTGCTCCATATCCGTGTGAGCTTAATTCCGTATGCAACTCAGTTTCTCTGTTGAGACTAAAGATGGCTAAGACCGGAGGGTTCGCTAGTGCTTTTTTGAGCGTTTGAAATACTTCTAGCTGTTCTTTGTCTAGGGGAAAAGGACCACCCGCTTTTAGTAATACGAGCAATGTTTTTGCTATTTTCGAATGGCAACACAAAGCGTCTTAAATATGAAAAAAAATCCCTATGCACGAATGTAGTGCTTTTATGTTTTGTGGAACTGGATAGTTTTTTAAAGCTTCTATATGATAGTCACTTGGTACTATGCCCTTTTGTTTCACCTTATACCCCTAAAACGCAATATCTCGTCTGAAAAATATGCATTTCTTCATATTTATCTATAAATTATATTCACTCTTACGGGCTTCTTTAAGATCTTTATGTGCCCCTCTGTGTTTGTTGCCACCAATTTATCATCCATAAACTATGATGCTCTTATTTCTAATGAGGCCCCTAAGACAATTGGAAATGAATTTCTGAAATATGGCTGATCCATTTTTCAGCCCGAAAGGCATTCTTAAATACTCCACGAATGCTTACGAAAGCAGTATACGGGATTGATTTTTCCTCAACTCCAATCTGGTGATACCCACTTTAAAATCTATAACGGAGAAACAACATTTATTCTCTAAATATTTCAGATAGTCCTCAATGAGAGGCAACGGGAAATTGTACTTGATAATTCGCTCGTTCAAACCGCGATAATCGACACACATTCGGAGATCTCCTGACTTCTTTTTTACCAGATCCAAAGGGGAAGCATACGGAGATTCACTAGGTCGTATGACCTTTTTATTTAAAAGGTCCTCTTTAATTTCTGCCACTTTGTCTCTCTCATAATAAGACAAGCGTCGCGGATTGCAGTAGAATGGTAAGGTTCCGTTGCTCTAATAGTCATGTTATATTAAGGGGGCACTGTAAACTCACATTCTCGATACAGATAATGAGTTCTAAATAGTTCCTGTCATTTTTCTGCCAAAGATTTGCCAAACTCTTTACCCACGTTAATGGTATCATTCTCTTCGATTTCAATACTAGCGCAAAAGTCACTAAAATCATCTTGTTCTTTAAAGTGTTGACGACTACTATTAATTGGGTTGCCTACATCTCCCTTAAGTGTTTGGTGACTTAAGTTACTACTTATTTTTTGATTACTTAATGTAGGATTGCTAACATTTTTATACGAACAAAGATGCACAAATCGAGTAAACTGTTTCATTCTTTATTGAGTTAAGGGGTAGGTGATTTTTAGCATTAATACTTTTCTTATGAACTAATTTTACTTCAATTATTTCTAAGGCATCGCTTCCCAATAATACAGGTAGAGGTAATATATTATCATCTACAATATATAGTGAAATAATATAAGTTTTCATGAGAAAGTCAATTCGGCAATTCAACTTTCCCCATGTTGTATTGACTGACTTCAGATTTTTTCATCTCACCCGTACCCTCGTTGCCTTGCACTGCTGCAATTGTATTGCGCTTAGGACACCGCGCATACTGATGATCCATACTCCAGCACTTAAAGCACGTCCCATCTGACCTCTTTGGTTGGCTGTACTCCTTCATTTTATGACCAAAACCACGGCAATTATAGCAAAGTATCTCGCTTGTTTTTTGCTGTTGACTTGCTGCCTTGCTTCCCGTTGCTCGACCACTTGACATTTCGCTGCTATGACTAGGTACATAAGCTGATGCTTTTCAAAATATCTTATATCTGCTTGCGCTGCTATGCTGCACATTGCAACATAGTACTGCAATGCGCTTTCGCCTCTTCCGATCTTACGCGCCTCCAACTGCTTGCCTATATCCCAAATTGTCACTCTTTGCTCGAACAATTTCAGAAGTTCGCAACGCACGTCCATCCAGGTCAATGAAGCTATATGGTGTATGTAAGCCTTAACGGAACCAGTTAGCAATTTTTTCGCTAATATCCACCTCTTAACATCTGGTATGTCGCACAGGGTCATTACATCTTCAAAGTCGCGCACCCATTGGACGATCGAGCCATCATCGCCAGAAAAGCTGCGCACTAGAGTTTCGATGTGACTGACATCAAGGACTGCAAATCAGCCACCTCTTTTTCAATTTTTGATATAGATAGCTGCAACTCGGCTATACGTATTCTGCTTTCCAATAATTTCGTTATCTCTTGCAATTGCTGAATTTCGTGACCTTCTGATATTTGGAGCGCGCTATGTGGTGAAATACTTTCATCCGTCAAGGTTGTGCGTACGTTTTTCGAAATTGCATCACTATGGCTGTCTCTTTATTTCTCACGTACGCTTGCCTCGAATACCTTTGGCGCCATGTTTCCCCGAATTTGAGCGTCTCCTGCATAGTCGCTCCCTAACGTTTTGTTATCTTCCTCAAACAGATCCAGCATTGATGTTACATTGTTACATTGATTACATCTTGTCTGAGGAACGTTTTGTGCTAAACATTTTTAGATTACCTTTCCACAAGAACATGCCCAGTGGTTAATTAAAATCTACCCATCTTGATCTCCACTTCTATTTAAAAATATGTTTTAAATGCATCGAATATAGAACCAAGTGTTGGAATCAACGATTTCCGCCAATGTTAGTCTTGCGGTGAGAATCGAAAAGCTGAAAATAAACTTTCGTTTATTAAACTTTATAATTATGCAACGTATCAAATAAATTCTCACAAAGATCTTTGAAAAATTGTTTGAAGCCGGTACAACCGTTTTTCGCTAGTCAACCACTGTTGTGGGTGGAATTACCCAAACGCACGTATTCATTAACTTCTTATGTAGAGCTTTGAATCTTTGAATCGCATTTCTACCGAGGAATCTTGGATTGTGCGAAAAGTGTAAAATACGTCTCAAATGATTTTCCATACAAATCCTTGGAAATGAATTTGAGCGCGAAACGTCACCCGCCAAATCTTTGGCCCCCACCAAGGAGGAATGCATTTTCTAAATAGTGTGAAACATGGTTCAAATAAATTTGAGCAAGATCTTTCAAAATTAGTTTGAGGCCGGTCGGATTGTAAACAAAAAAGATTCATACAAACGATTTTCGCGATTTTTCCACACATTCGGGTGGAAATATTCGAAACCATGTCTTAACGTGCACCTTCATCACATAAGGTAACTACAGTGAAAAATTCCGCTTTCTAGCTTTTACGGTTACAGCCTACTGTACGTTGATCACCAATCACTTAGTCAGTGAGTCAATCTGTCAGTTAGGACAAACAGTTTTATATATAGAGATTTATTTATATAAGTTACATAATAGTAACTATACACCCTTCCCTTAGTCATTCGCTTGGTAGAGATCAGAAGGCACTGATCGATTCCAGCGCAACATAAAATAAAACATATATCAAATAAAAGAGATTTATTTATGTGGGTATATTGTTCCACATTGGTGTAAAAATATATATTTTTTCGTGTTGTTTCTGGCGGCATTCGGCCACAGATTCTGGCAATGTTTTTTCGTTTGGTACCTGTTGGCTTGTATGAGTTTGTAAAAAAATATTTTCTACAATGAAAAAGTAATTTAGTCAATATTATTTTATTGTAATTATCATAAGTATGTGACCAATTATACGCACCGGATGAAAAGAAATATGTCCGGTTAAATTTCTTAATGGAAGGAAGAATAATGTCCATCCCGTTCGAATAGGTGCCATCTGAAAATCGAAAATTAAAGGGTGGTGACGGGTAAATAAATTATTAGCAACACCGGATGGACGAGTGCGGTATGGAACAATGACGAAGCCACCGGTTGACGTCCGCTTTTGTTTAAGTAAGTTTAAGTTGTTTCGTTACCAAAACTTGCGTTTCGTGGAGGTCTTATACTATGCGACCGCCACGATTGCGGCCTCGCAGTCGGTTGACAAGGGCAGCACTTTTTTATTGTCTTATATTGATTAGTACCCAATTTGGTGGCACACTATATACTTACATACTTACTTACTCGCATCACCCTCTATGCGATGTTTTTGCCCTGGCTGTGACCATAGACTTGACAACTAGAGTAAAAGAATGGGGCCATGCTCAGACAGCAGTAAGAAATGCATATGATTTATATGGTAGAAAGACATCGCTGTTTTTTATCTCGCTTTCACTAAAGGAAACTATTTACCTTACCCTCAGTGCTCTCTCATTATGTCTAGGGATCGTTACATTCATGTGTGTCCGCACAAGCAAAAATGAGCACAATTTAAATTTTTTCTCAAATTTCGGGGGCATTTCTTCCCTTTTAAATGGACGAGCAATATGAAATATTGAAAGGGTTTGCCATATCGATGCGAAACTCTTGCACTTCTTCTTATGTGCGCACGTGTTACACACACACACACATTCATGCGCGTCTGCTTTGAATTCTATCAACAACATTGCAATTGCGATTGTATTGTTTTCTGTGCGGCTATTTGAATTCGTTTTTTCTCATTGAGACTTAATTGTTGGTGTGGCTATTGAGTAGAGGCGGCGGAAAGTAGCACCATCAGTTACGAGTTTGAACCCTACCCAAGAAACTATTATTTTTTTTTTGGCTGGTGTGGCTGTTGCGTAGAGGCGGCAGCAAGTAATGCGGTCAGTTGCGAGCTCGAACCCTGCCAAAGAAACTTATTTTTAAATATTGTCCGTCCATGTCCGTCTGTCTGTCCGTCCGTCTGTCTGTGCGTCCGTCCGTCCGTCCGTCTGTCTGTCCGTCCATCCGTCCGTATGGATAAACGCAAGGGTCTCAGAACATATAAGAGCTAGGGACTTGAAATTTAAGCTGTAGGACCTCCTAATGCCCGCGCAGATCGAGTTTTTTTTTCCGATATTCGGTAACTTGCTCCGTTTATAAGTAATCGATAAAAACAGATATCGAAATCCTGTTTTTTTAGCAATTTTGGTAACTAATATGAGCTAGAGTCACCAAACTTGACATGTAGCTTCCAGAATAGTATATATATATCAAGTATCTTTCATTTTATACCTATCGCCACCTGTCCGCTGCCCCCATACAGCTAAAAATCAAGTTAATAATCCAACCTGTATTGCTTACCAGTGTAAGCCAAAAACTATATGCAACTGAGTTTTTGAGAATACACAAATATATGATGTACTGTCGAAAATTTCATTAAGATTGGTTAAGAAACACAAAAGTTATGTGCGCACGTGTTAGCAGCAGCTAACGCAAATTCCAAGAATTTCTGTATACATGTACACACACACACATTCATGCGCGTCTGCTTTGAATTCTATCAACAGCATTGCAATTGCGATTGTATTGTTTTCTGTACTGCTATTTAAATTGATTTGTTTTCTCACTGAGACGCAATTGTTGGTGTGGCTGTTGAGCAGAGGTTTCGGCATGAAGTGCAGTTTGTAGTGGGTTCGAACCCTACCGAGGAAACTATTTTTTTTTTTTTTTTTTTTGGCTTGTTTGGCTGTTGAGTAGAAGCGGTATCAATTAATGCGGTCAGTTGCGAGCTCGAACCCTGCCAAGGGAACTTTTCTTTTATTTTTATTCATTTATCTTTAATACTACTTAAGCAAACGAGCGCGTAGCACGATCTGCATTCCGTGTTGGAATAAGAGGGTTCAGGGTATCCCCCAGTCGGGAGCTCCCGACTAGAACCCTATACTTGTTTAAGTTTCATAGTTCATAGTCGTCTGATATTGATACAAGTTTTTTTTTATATGTAGGGAGCATAATAAAACTAGTAAGTATTAGGAGAAACACTTTGGCATACAAGAGCTTGTATGCCTAAATTGAAAAAAAAAACATTTGATTTAGTTATCCTAGTCATTTGTTCATGAATTTACACCATTAATTTGTTCGACGCCTATTTAATATAAAATATTTGAAGATTCTTTAGAAGTATAAAATGAAGCGTACCTACTTGAAGGCTGTTTAATTGTGTCTTCTTAAACTTATCGATCGTTATATTTGCGATTTTATAACAAGAAAAACTTTGAAATTATTAAGAACTAGAAAGTACGGATAGTTTCCGTACCCCGAAGATTGGGTACCCTTGTAGACATTTGCCTTAAGGCTTAAAGGTATGTGAGGATAGAAAAGCTCGTATATGCTGACTGTATTGAAAGTATTTTAGAAAACCGAATATTTTTCCATACAAAAATGATTGTCTCAGAAATTCTGTACAGCTACCGCGTTTTGTCCAATGCATAGTGCCAATTAAATTCCTGCCGTTTTATGCTGTTAGTGTTGTTATTAACAGAGTACCAATCAAAATATTTAAAGCGATATTTTTATTTCTTTATATTACTAAAGGCTATCATTGACTCACCTGACAAGCAGTTGACACTAAACGAAATATATAATTGGTTCCAAAACACATTTTGTTACTTCCGGAGAAATGCAGCAACTTGGAAGGTAATTTCTACAGAATAAATGTAAAAATATATATATTTATATATAAATAATATTTATAAGTATAATGTTTTAATTTTCAACTTAATATATGTTATACATGACAGCTGCCAACGAATTTCCAAATATTTAAGTTTCAGTAACGAACTATAAACATCTTAGCAATTAGTTATTAAGTAACCAGACAATCGTAATTGAAGAAACAATCAAAATAAACACAATTTCATAAATAACTAGATGCAGTAATGAGAGTGGGCTTACGGTCGATTTAAATAAAATATAAAAATGCTAGCTGAACACATGATCCCTATAAAAACAGACTCTTACTTAAGTAAAACTAGGTAAATGAAAGCTTGAAAAATTTTTATTGCAAAAAAGCCGACAGCAAATATGTTAAATTCGCCCCGTTTCGCCCTTAAAAGAACCCTCGCAGTAGGCCATTGCTGCTAGTGGTTATCGCTCGTGTGGCGATTATCGTAAAGTCAATACGGTCACTGTTGAGTTTCCAATCTTTTTAACAACTGTTTTGAAACTAGATGCAAGAATTAAAGCATTTAAAGAAATTGCCTTTTCACAAAACACGTTTAATTGCGTTTATTAATCGAAAGATATATATTCGTTTATAAAGTTATTTGGCTGTGTTTCAGCACAATTTCTTTGCTTCGCCTAGATAAACAACGAAAAAGGGTGAGATAAAAAAGAATATGCATTTTATAGCAGCAGCGACAAGTGCAAGAGAGACTTGCCAACCTTGTTCACAACAAACAGCTTTTTCGCTAAGCTACGTGTACGAAACTAAACCCTGTACCCATTAAAATGAAGCATTTTAGACCCCATAAAGTATATATATCCTTGATCAGCACCAATTGCCAGGTCGATCTAGCCATGTCCGTCTGTGTGTCCGTCCGTCTGTCCGAGGGCCTGTCCGTCTCTCCGAATGTATAAATGCAAGGATATCAGAACCTATAAGAGCTAGAGACTTAAAATTTGTAATGTAGGTCCTCCTAGTGCCCGCCTAGTACGAGTTTTCGATAATCAATAACTTCTCCCAATTTATCGATAAACATCGATATCGAAATCCTGTTTTATGAGAAAATCTCGTCAGTTATAAGAGCTAGAGTCACCAAACTTGACATGTAGCTTCCAGAATAGTATATATACATCAAGTATCTTTTATTTTTAAGCTATCGCCACCTGCCCATATATCTATCAATCAAGTAAATAAACCAATTTGTATTGCCCATCAATTTAAGCCACAATTTATTTTGAGAACATACAAATATTCTATAGCACAATAAGATCTACTGTTGAAAATTTCCACAAGATTTGTTGTTGTTATTACTGCCGAAGAAAACGAGCGCCTAGGCCGAGCTGCATTTGGTGTTGGTAGAAGAGGGTTCAGAGGATCCCCTAGTCGGGAACTCCTGTCTGGAGCCTCTTACTTGTTATGTTTGCATGAGTGTTTACTAATGCTAATGCGAGATATTCCATTCTTGCCAGGAATCAGATTTACTACCCTACCCAGCGGTCACCGCATGGGAGGCAGATTTTCATCTTTAACGAGCACCATGTCATGGACACACAACGCTTGTGCTAGAGTACTTCATTAAGCTTGCTGTTGCAGCAAAGTGATGTACTCTTCACGCTACCCAGTCCACAACACCTCTACCATTCATCCAAGCGTTTGTAGTTTTGTTTTGTTAAATCAGGTTCGATAATGGCTGTTAAGGGACTACCAAACGGTAGATGAGCAGGAGTCATGACATCTAGATCTGCTGGGTTCTCTGAAAGCGAGAGTTATGGGCGTGAGTTAACAACAGCTGTAATTTGGCAAACAAGGTGCGAAGCTCATCAAAATTAAGCATCGAACGGCCGACAGAGTGATAGAAATAGTTTCGCCGGTTTCACTGCCGCCTCCCATAGTTCACCAAAGTGCGGAGAACGAAGGGGAATGAATTTCCAGTCTATATCAGAGCTGCAGAACTGCTTCCATGCGAGGATCGTTAAGCATAAGACGTATAAAATATACCAGCTCGTTCTTCGCTCCAACGAAGTTTGTTACGTTGAATCGTTTTAGGGCACTCAAAAATGTATCAATCGATAGGTTCAGCTGAAAACGGTAACGTGGCATTTGATGGGCGGACTCATATGAATTTCCGACCTAAAGAAGAAAGGTCCGCAATAATCGATTCCAGTGCGTGGAGCAACATGTGTTTCTGTGCTTGCATCCAAGAGTTAAGTCCGCATAAAACCAGAGCTCCGATTGAACTAGTTCGTCGGGAGCTCAACTACTAAAAAGGAAGTCAGCTGGATTTCTGTCCGTCGAAACATATCGCCATTCCATACTGTCGCTTATTTTAATCCAGGATAGAACCACGGACGAATCGCAGCAGCAATAGAACTGGCTGTCGAAGATGCCTGTGCGGTTGACCTCATGAATCAGATTAGCCAACAGCTTCGTTCCACATAATTCCAGCTTTGGGACAGAAAATGTTTTTAACGGTGCAACTCGAGACCTGGAGCAAACGATTCCATTTGTGGCTAGAGGACTTCTCGCCACCACGTAGATTTAGGCTCCATAGGCCTCCATGAATTTCAACTTTAGCTTCTTCGAAAAGCACCACTCTAGGTAAGTTAAAATACCAACTGATCAGTCGCTGGATCCTATAAAAAGCCGAGGGCCTTTGTGACATCGCTCCCATCATTGAAGTTTAAATATTGTTCCCCATCTTGATCAGTTACTCCATCAAGCACTTCTTGCTGACTGGAACACCACTTTCGAAGCTTGAAAATGCCACGAGAAAAAAAAACCGGCTCTCTAACGTATATTCTCTCTGGCTCTAGAAATTAAGTTGGCTCCTGATATAAAATCGTCAACGTAAGACTCCTGCTTGATGGAATCCGATCCAATCGGAAATGCATTACATCAATGGCCAACTGGTACATTGCGCGCATGGTCTGAAATGATGCCATATGTCAAAGTATCCAATTTGAAGCTTTTAGTGACATGCTGAGGGCCCCCCAGCAACATGCACAAAGTCACTCCGACAAACCGATACATTTTGCAAATGTTAGCTGTCACATCAACAGGGAACGTGCGAAATCGGATCAGGATGTGAAACAATATGGTTGAATTATAGGTCCCGCCATCAGCATATCATTAAGATGTAATCTTCTTCTTTATTTTTAAAAACTCGTTCTCCATTTTCTATTAGTTTTTCGAGTCAGCGTCACTACGTGTTCTCTTCTTCGTCTTTTCTAGAGTGCCCAACTTCTATTTTTAAAATACATATACATATATGTCTTATAATATTATACTTACACTTTACAACACTGTTGACTTTTAAAAGTTTACATTAATGTTCACTGTTTACATTCGGCCTATCCTGACATTTGATCGACCCCGATCATTACATTATTCACAAACAAAGACCTACTGTTTTATCACACACAAGCATCCCCGACATAGGGCCAGCTGATTCAAGAACTCCTTTATGTGGCAACTGGGTGAGCTGACAATCATCAATTTCGGTGACCTCATAGCGGTCATTAGAAACCACTCGGTTTATTTTGTAAGGCCCGCGGTATTTGGGCGAAAACTTCTTGCAGGGTCCTACTGCGACGTCAACGTTACGTATCGCAACAAAATCTCCAACTTAGTATTTGGGAGGTGCCCTATGTCTTAAGGCATATTGGGCTTCATTACGTTCTTGTGATTTTCGTATATTTGCACATGCTTCATGTCGGCAGCTGAATTTATCTTCAAGGCATTCTGTCAGCTCGTCTACTAAAGGCCCACGCTGACCACAGCCGAATAGTAATATACACGGTGTTCTACCATACTGCACTGTACCGAATTATTAATGGCGAACTCAACTGGGCTTATCAATTTATACCAGTCAGATTGATTTAGTGGCTCAGATAATTTTCCCAACGTCGGAGTTAGGACTCGGTTTACACGTTCAACCTTACCATTAGTCCATTAGCCTGCGGAGCAGCAGTCGCTGCTTTAACATGCCGAATATTTCGGCTTTCAAGAAAACTAGCAAACTCCTGAGATGTAAAACCCGTGCCTCGATCAGATACAATGCGCCGGGGGCGGCTATAATATTCAAAGTATTTTTCCAATGAGGCATTCACTACTCTAGTACTAGTAGAATTAACCGGGTACAATTTGACAAATTTGGTAGATGCATCGATAATCATTAATAAATGCTTCTGTTTTGAAATAATGCTGGGCAATGGGCCTAAATGGTCAATATGAAGTGTATCAAACGGAACAGCCTTTTTTGGTATGCTTTGTAGTGATTTGTTGTTCTCGGGACGGAATGTAGTATACAGGTCAGTCAGTTTCTAATATATGACTCTATTTTGCTTTTTATTAAGGGGAACCAGTGTTTTCTTTTCAGATCATTGGCACACTTATCTGCAGAAAAATGACCCAACTTCTCATGGCAGATCCCTATCAACTTATTCTGCATACCTTCTGGTGCATTTAGACACCATTTTTTTCACCAGTTCTCTTATACTATATACCATCAACTAACTCAATATTGGCTACATAGCCATTTCTCACGCAATACATGTACATCCAAATCTCTCATTTGTTCAGTCTGTAACAATAAGTCGATATCTTCTGGTGTAGCTCCCACTAATCCAACCAGAGGTTCTATTGGGATTTTCTTACGGGCTATAATAATTACATTGTTCAACTCTACCAGGTCACACGGATTCCCCTCGGAATCATTCAACGACTTACTTTTCGATAGGACATAATACAGTAGAGCTGTATGGTAATGCTTTGTAGTGAATTGTTCTCGGAACTGAATGCAGGATACAGGGCAGGTAGTTTCGAATATATGTCTATATTTTGCCTTTCATTAAGGAAAACCAATATTTTCTTTTTATATCATTGGCACACTTATCTGCAGAAAGATGACCCATCATCTCATGGCAGTTCCTGATTAATTTATTCTGCATACGTTGTGGTGCATACAGACACAACTTTTCCTCAGCATTTCTCTTATAAACAAGACCATCAACTAACTCAAAATCGGCTACATAACCTTTCTCTAATTTCTCACACAATATACGTACATCCGAATCTCTCATTTGTTCACACTGTAATAATAAGTCGATATCTTGTGGTGTAGCTCCCACTATTCCAACCACAGTTTCTTTTGTGATTTCATTACGGTATTCAACTCTACCAGGTCACACGTAATTATGCAACGGCTTATATTTTGTTATGGCATAACACAGGCTCTCAGTCGGTTCTAGAAATTCACGTAGGTTATGGTTATTCTCCATTTGACGATCAGACGGGATTATACACGGGTTGATGGTTTCCTAAGTCTCATTTTTCAACAATTCAGTTTGTCTACTTAGAGCGTCTACGTGGGTCATATTCGAACCAGGTCGGTGGGTTATCGAAAAATTATAAGCTTCTAACTCCAATGACCATCGGGCGGTACGGGGGCTTATAGACTTTTTACTTAAGATTTGAACTAGGGAGTTGCAATCGGTAGCAATCAGAAAAGGGCGATGCTCTAGGTACACACGTAATCGACGTAAGGCATAGATTATGGCTAGGGTATCAAGTTCAAAGCTAAAGTAACGAGACTCGGAGGCCGTTGCCTTGCGGGAGTAGAAAAAAATATGATGTAATTTATTATCAGACTGTCGCTGCATCAATACCGCGCCAAAACCATGTGAGCTGGCATCGGTATGCAACTCAGTATCAAAGCTGGGATTAAATATGGATAGCAGGTCGGATCTCAGTGTGACAAACGAATCCCTCTCCTGCTCTGACATCGGAAAAGAGCCACTTCTCTTTAATAAATCAGTCAAGGGCTTCTCTAAACGCGAAAAGTTCGGAACAAACTTACGAAAATAGGAAAATAAACCTAAGCGCGAGTGCAACGCCCTACAATTACGTGGTTCTGGGTAATCCTTAATAACCTTAATATGTTCATCATTCGGTAAAATTCCGAAAGCACTAATTTTATATCCCAAATAGTCGATTCGTAGAAATCTGCTTTTTTAAAGTTAATTTCAAGGTTATACCCTACCAGACGATCTAACAATTCGTCTTAAATTTTATGGTGTTCCTTAGTGGTGTGAGTAGCCAAAATGATATCATCCATATACACCACAATTTGTCGGGCCATTACCATATCCTTTAACACATCGGAAATGAATCTTTGAAATACAGCTGGCCCATTTTTTAAAGCCAAAAGGCATCCTAAGATATTCAAACTGACCATCAGGAGTCACATATGAAGTGTACCTAATCGATTCCTCGTCCACCCTTTATGGTAAAACTCACTTTTTAAATCTATCGTAGAGAACACTGTCTTTCCTTCCAAGTATTCTAAACAATCCTCTATCAAAGGCAATTGAAAATTGTCTCGTTCGGTTTTCTTATTTAGCCCAACACATATCCTTATTTTTCCATTCTTTTTTTTACTAGCACAACAGCAGACGCATATGGTGAGCTACTAGGCAGGATTACTTTACTTGCCAGAAGCTCGTTTACGGTGTCGGTAACAATCCCTCTTTCGTAATATGATAGTCTGCGAGGGGGGTATGTGCACTTTGGTGGCCCGCAATTATCCGAGAACTTATCTATATAATTGTTATGCACAATTCGTCGGCAAATCCGCGCCAGTTCAAGACCAAATTCCATACCTTTATCCACGGAGTCCTCATCCGAAAGTACAGCGCCAACGGCATTTAGTTCGTACAGCCAATATCTAAACAGCCTAGCCTCAGTCGGGAATGCATTCGTGATGCATTAAATTTCCTAATATTTTTCTTAAAATAAAACTAAGCATTCCATAAGTCAAATTGGGTTGCCGCTCAGTCCACGGAGATGGCTACTTTCAATTTTGGCTTTTATCGCTATATGAGGGAATAAGTATTTGCTCGCAATGCTTACAGGGCTTCCGGTGTCTAACAATGCAATATTGTTAATTTCGGTGCATCCCCTTTTACAAGGTACTCTTAGACTTCCTAATTGGATGAATGACCTCGTTTGCGTTCTGCTCATAATTGGTACCCATGGCAGCAATTTTGCCGCGCTTTGGCCACTGCTTTTATTGGTGGTCAGTTTCAAAACAATTGAAGCAGCCTCCTTCCGGTCTTTCGGGACGAAAGCAATCCTTGCTCAGATGCACCATTTGACGGCAGTTGTAACATCTGGTCTCCCGAAGTGCACTCATGGTGGCGTAATTAGAGGCGCGAACTGCAACAGATCCCCGAAAGGCAGATGTTTTTTTTTGCATTTTCAAGCTGAACCGTCTGGTATCGCATCAATTTTTGACGCAGTTCATTCAATGAAGTGCAATAATACAATGGAGCGGCGTATCCAGAGCGATCTTCAAGTCCGTCAACTATATACTTGGGTTCGCCTGCTTCCTCAAATTTTCCTTGCTGAGCAATGTTTCGCATATTAATGAAATAGCACAAAAGTGATTCTCCTTTTCCAATCGAGCGGCTTTGCAATCGTTTTACTAGCTCGTGATTGGACATCGCAAGGCCGACCCCTTGACTAGAGAATCACTCAGCTCCATCCAGGTTTTCGTCTTTTCGAACATCATATACTCCTTGGCTGAACCGCGTAGTAGCCGGTTGGCAAGTGACCACCATTGAACATCTTCTAGGTTATATATACTGGCTGCTTTTCCAGCTCTTGAATCCAAATGTGAACGGATAAATGGTAAGCTCCAGAAAAGAATGGCACGGTGGCCTCGACATCGTTGACATCCACACGGAGACGTCGATCGGGTACCTGAACTGCGCTTATCTGAACCATTCGCCTTTAAATTTACGACATTCTCAATAGCCATCAGAGGGCTCACATGGCCAGGCTCATTCCCAAGCAACACTGCACGCTACTCGTTTTTAGATGGCTGTTCCAAAAGTTGACCAGACTCAAAATGTTCAGCATTTAGATCCACAGCTCCTAACGTACTCGGGGACACTTCTCCGGCGACGCGCAATGTCTCAACAGTCTCGGTCATTATTGATTTCACCAGAGTACGCAACTGCTAGATAGACGCTTCGTTGCACACAGGGACTCTTCTCTCCGCCAACAGCTGCTTAAGCTTTAGTTTTGTCAACTTGATAATATCGGTGTATAGCATTAATCAGAGAACATTTGCGTAAATTCCACACCAGATTTTGTAATCTTTTTTATTTTTTAATACACGTTTTCTATTTTCTACTAATTTTTCTATTCTAGAGTGCCCAACTTCTCTTTTAAAATACATATACATATATGCCTTATACTATTATACTTACACTTAACAACACTAGATGACGTGGCTGTTGACTTTTAAAAGTTTACATTAATGTTCACTGTCTACAAAGAGAATTTCCAGAATAAGTCGTTGCAGAGCCATCAAACACAACACGCAACATAATGATGGTGCTGTCTGCCTTCTCCCTCTCACCTCTAGACTTGCTCGCGACATGTGATTCAGATTCAGAAACTCCTTGCAGCTCTGCACTTTGCTTAAAAGGCATTCGCACTGAATACTCGCCGAAAGGCAAGCGGAAGAAGTTATTGGCAAAGTGCAGCTCATTCTCTAATTCTTCCTTGCTTGCCTTTACCATAAGCTCTTCCGAACTTTCAACTTCCTAAAAACGCCGAACCAAATCATTCAGACAAACGTACAACTGACCAGCATCGCTATCAGAAGTAAGGCCAGCAGCTAACAACGGGGTACTGCGCAGCCTCTCAAAACCACCAGTCACGACGCAGCCAAGAAGAGGTAAACCTGGTAAAAGAATAATTTGCCCAACAGATAAAAGCTTCGTTCCAATTAATATATCGACCCGCTGTGGTATGTTGACCGCAGGTTTTTCCCATCCGATGTATCGATGACGTAGCTAGGCTGACTATCGGTAGTTGTTGGAGCCACAAGAGCATCAAAGTTGGCTTAGGCTTGTGAATTCATATGAATCCTCACAGCTGATTCTTTAGTAGAGACGCTTGTAGCTCCGAGACCCCTGACAATTGCCGAAGATCTGGATTTCTTATCCGGAACCAGAACTATTTTTTACCATTACCACTGCAGTGGCCAAAAGACCTTGGGCAGCAAGAGAGGTAGAGGTCAGAGAGTGCGGACGATGTATGTGATGGTGTTGACGACTTAGCATCTGGTGATGTAGTAACATGCAGCAGGGTATAATGCCTTCCTCCACAAGTACGACAATGACTACTACTGCGAGACCGGGTTTGAGATCCCTTCTTTAGGCAGTGAAAATAAAGTGCTAATTTCTTAACTTCCTTATGTCAAAGAAAAAGATACAATTTTCAAAATTTACTACATGTGTAGATTCCGGGACTAAATGCATCACAAAAACTGCAGCCATTTTGTTTAGTCTTGGATACTAGCACACTTTTGCAGGGGTTAGTATTGTGATTGGATTTGCCCAGCTGAGAATTGGACACAGGGAATCACATGGCATGTTGCACGCTCTCCAGCTATGGCTACGCCTTTCCAGAAATGCGAAGAACTTATCGGCTGTCGGGACCTTGTCAATGCCTGCGAATTTCTCTCATTTGGTATGGGTGTCCAATTGTTTGAAGCAGCGCATGCACTATTATGCATCTTGAGATTTTCTCCAACCTGCCCAAAGTCAGCAAAGCACGCATGCGCGTATTAAACTTGTCGTAGAACTCAGTAGAACGTAGAACGCAGCTATGAAGCCGGCTCCGAATCTACCCTCTTGAGCCCAAGAATCTCCTTGATGTGTGCATGGAAAACCAGACGCTTATTACTAAAATTTGTATTTAGAATATCCAGAACCAACAGATAATATGCACCGGAAAACTACAATGATCGAACCGAACTATCACCTCGTCGAAATTTTTTGCCGATCTTATCATAATTCAACTCTTCTAGCGAGTGATGCGCTGTATTAAAGGCAGACTTAGTTTGCCCAATTAGCAATAGACGCACTTCTAAGTTGACGGCACTAGAGGTGTTGATTTTCTCCTTATATAAATCCCTTTCAATACCCTTGTCGCGCTCGAACAAAGCTCCAAATTTGCCTGCACATAATTTGTAGTTTCGCTTGGTACGATTTCTTTTTCACAAGCGCATACGACGCACACAGATAAGCGCGACGAGTTGTGCAGTTGTTTATGCACAACCGTATGCATATAAGCTGAGCCGGCGAATGACAGCATGAAAGGGAGAGCGTATAGTCAATAAGCGGCGTTTATGTACAAAATGCGAATTTTGGGAGCTGTAAATTGCCAGCACACATAAGTGTTTTTGTAATTGCCTAGTAATAATAATTCACAATAGTTTGTGTTGCACTTGAATTATAGCAATTCCAGATTTAATTTGATTATATGCACTGCAATAATGTTTAATCTGGCCGGGGTCTCCAAATGTTGAGCTACCAATGTTTTTTAAGCAACTGTTTTGAAACTAGAGCCAAGAATTTCAGAATAATTTGGGTTTTCACAACAACTCATTTTAATGCGTTTATTAATCGAAAGATATATCCCATCCATACTCGTCCTGACACCAATAGTCAAATGGGTCGATTTCTTGGCATCATCACCGTAGATGCTGCCACATTCGTACCATCCGTAAGAAATGTACCAAAAAGTAGACGCAACTCGTAACCGCGTCTGATGGCTGTAAGGGCGGTATGGCTTACTCAGAGATCTATCTCCAAATGCAAAAATTTTTCTCTGAAATGTATTGAACACAGAGCAATAAGAGTTAAAGATCTACTGCAATCAAGCTGCAGTTTCTGTGAATCAAACCTGAGTTTATTGCCACTGAGGATATCCAAGAGGTCTCGCAACGCAACGTAACATGATCTTACTTAGTCACTAGAGTGGGAATACTGAAACTTTGGCTAGTTGACCAATGAAGTTTTAGTTTATTCATGAAACTATTATAATTGTGAAGCTAGGCTTATACCTGTGACGCACTAGAGTTACCTGTGGCAACTGTTGTGCTAGCCCCCCGAATGGCAGGTTAGAGGCAGGCCCGATATATAGTGATCGATAGATCATAGCTAGATCTGTTACATAGCGACCATGTAACACACCATCTATTGTAAACCTATAGTTAATATATATGTTAATTGAGCAAAACTGATAGAACAGCAATGTGTCTGCAGCAGTGGTCGCAAATAACAGTCGATGCGGTCGGCACTAAAAAAACCGAAAAAAAACGAAGCAGATTCGGTTTCACTCCCCATCGAATACTTTATTTCGTTGGGCTTGTGTACTCTGTTCGCCAAGCACTGCCACTGACAAAAGTGTCCTTTCTTGTTGTTGTCGTGTAACTATATCAATGTAAGCTAGAGCGAAAGAGAGAATAAGAGGGCACGACATAATACAGCTATGCATGTAGGCAAGCTACTTTATATATGTGTACATGCATATATTCAAAGCTAAAAGTGCATACATGCATATCCACAAAAGACACTTTGATAGTTATTTTTTCTGTTAAGTGTTCGTGGCAAAAGATGTGCAAAAAAAAAGCGACGGAAAGTGTCTTTGCTCGCGCCTAGGGTCTGCTGCGCAGAAACAGAACTTTGTGTGATTTCTTTCTCCCTTATTCATTCTGTCCGACAATGCAGATGCACCATTTGACGGCAGTTGTAACATCTGGTCTCCCGAAGTGCACTCATGGTGGCGTAATTAGAGGCGCGAACTGCAACAGATCCCCGAAAGGCAGATGTTTTTTTTTGCATTTTCAAGCTGAACTGTCTGGTATCGCATCAATTTTTGATGCAGTTCATTCAATGAAGTGCAATAATACAATGGAGCGGCGTATCCAGAGCGATCTTCAAGTCCGTCAACTATATACTTGGGTTCGCCTGCTTCCTCAAATTTTCCTTGCTGAGCAATGTTTCGCATATTAATGAAATAGCACAAAAGTGATTCTCCTTTTCCAATCGAGCGGCTTTGCAATCGTTTTACTAGCTCGTGATTGGACATCGCAAGGCCGACCCCTTGACTAGAGAATCACTCAGCTCCATCCAGGTTTTCGTCTTTTCGAACATCATATACTCCTTGGCTGAACCGTGTAGTAGCCGGTTGGCAAGTGACCACCATTGAACATCTTCTAGGTTATATATACTGGCTGCTTTTCCAGCTCTTGAATCCAAATGTGAACGGATAAATGGTAAGCTCCAGAAAAGAATGGCACGGTGGCCTCGACATCGTTGACATCCACACGGAGACGTCGATCGGGTACCTGAACTGCGCTTATCTGAACCATTCGCCTTTAAATTTACGACATTCTCAATAGCCATCAGAGGGCACACATGGCCAGGCTCATTCCCAAGCAACACTGCACGCTACTCGTTTTTAGATGGCTGTTCCAAAAGTTGACCAGACTCAAAATGTTCAGCATTTAGATCCACAGCTCCTAACGTACTCGGGGACACTTCTCCGGCGACGCGCAATGTCTCAACAGTCTCGGTCATTATTGATTTCACCAGAGTACGCAACTGCTAGATAGACGCTTCGTTGCACACAGGGACTCTTCTCTCCGCCAACAGCTGCTTAAGCTTTAGTTTTGTCAACTTGATAATATCGGTGTATAGCATTAATCAGAGAACATTTGCGTAAATTCCACACCAGATTTTGTAATCTTTTTTATTTTTTAATACACGTTTTCTATTTTCTACTAATTTTTCTATTCTAGAGTGCCCAACTTCTCTTTTAAAATACATATACATATATGCCTTATACTATTATACTTACACTTAACAACACTAGATGACGTGGCTGTTGACTTTTAAAAGTTTACATTAATGTTCACTGTCTACAAAGAGAATTTCCAGAATAAGTCGTTGCAGAGCCATCAAACACAACACGCAACATAATGATGGTGCTGTCTGCCTTCTCCCTCTCACCTCTAGACTTGCTCGCGACATGTGATTCAGATTCAGAAACTCCTTGCAGCTCTGCACTTTGCTTAAAAGGCATTCGCACTGAATACTCGCCGAAAGGCAAGCGGAAGAAGTTATTGGCAAAGTGCAGCTCATTCTCTAATTCTTCCTTGCTTGCCTTTACCATAAGCTCTTCCGAACTTTCAACTTCCTAAAAACGCCGAACCAAATCATTCAGACAAACGTACAACTGACCAGCATCGCTATCAGAAGTAAGGCCAGCAGCTTACAACGGGGTACTGCGCAGCCTCTCAAAACCACCAGTCACGACCCAGCCAAGAAGAGGTAAACCTGGTAAAAGAATAATTTGCCCAACAGATAAAAGCTTCGTTCCAATTAATATATCGACCCGCTGTGGTATGTTGACCGCAGGTTTTTCCCATCCGATGTATCGATGACGTAGCTAGGCTGACTATCGGTAGTTGTTGGAGCCACAAGAGCATCAAAGTTGGCTTAGGCTTGTGAATTCATATGAATCCTCACAGCTGATTCTTTAGTAGAGACGCTTGTAGCTCCGAGACCCCTGACAATTGCCGAAGATCTGGATTTCTTATCCGGAACCAGAACTATTTTTTACCATTACCACTGCAGTGGCCAAAAGACCTTGGGCAGCAAGAGAGGTAGAGGTCAGAGAGTGCGGACGATGTATGTGATGGTGTTGACGACTTAGCATCTGGTGATGTAGTAACATGCAGCAGGGTATAATGCCTTCCTCCACAAGTACGACAATGACTACTACTGCGAGACCGAGTTTGAGATCCCTTCTTTAGGCAGTGAAAATAAAGTGCTAATTTCTTAACTTCCTTATGTCAAAGAAAAAGAGACAATTTTCAAAATTTACTACATGTGTAGATTCCGGGACTAAATGCATCACAAAAACTGCAGCCATTTTGTTTAGTCTTGGATACTTGCACACTTTTGCAGGGGTTAGTATTGTGATTGGATTTGCCCAGCTGAGAATTGGACACAGGGAATCACATGGCATGTTGCACGCTCTCCAGCTATGGCTACGCCTTTCCAGAAATGCGAAGAACTTATCGGCTGTCGGGACCTTGTCAATGCCTGCGAATTTCTCTCATTTGGTATGGGTGTCCAATTGTTTGAAGCAGCGCATGCACTATTATGCATCTTGAGATTTTCTCCAACCTGCCCAAAGTCAGCAAAGCACGCATGCGCGTATTAAACTTGTCGTAGAACTCAGTAGAACGTAGAACGCAGCTATGAAGCCGGCTCCGAATCTACCCTCTTGAGCCCAAGAATCTCCTTGATGTGTGCATGGAAAACCAGACGCTTATTACTAAAATTTGTATTTAGAATATCCAGAACCAACAGATAATATGCACCGGAAAACTACAATGATCGAACCGAACTATCACCTCGTCGAAATTTTTTGCCGATCTTATCATAATTCAACTCTTCTAGCGAGTGATGCGCTGTATTAAAGGCAGACTTAGTTTGCCCAATTAGCAATAGACGCACTTCTAAGTTGACGGCACTAGAGGTGTTGATTTTCTCCTTATATAAATCCCTTTCAATACCCTTGTCGCGCTCGAACAAAGCTCCAAATTTGCCTGCACATAATTTGTAGTTTCGCTTGGTACGATTTCTTTTTCACAAGCGCATACGACGCACACAGATAAGCGCGACGAGTTGTGCAGTTGTTTATGCACAACCGTATGCATATAAGCTGAGCCGGCGAATGACAGCATGAAAGGGAGAGCGTATAGTCAATAAGCGGCGTTTATGTACAAAATGCGAATTTTGGGAGCTGTAAATTGCCAGCAAACATAAGTGTTTTTGTAATTGCCTAGTAATAATAATTCACAATAGTTTGTGTTGCACTTGAATTATAGCAATTCCAGATTTAATTTGATTATATGCACTGCAATAATGTTTAATCTGGCCGGGGTCTCCAAATGTTGAGCTACCAATGTTTTTTAAGCAACTGTTTTGAAACTAGAGCCAAGAATTTCAGAATAATTTGGGTTTTCACAACAACTCATTTTAATGCGTTTATTAATCGAAAGATATATCCCATCCATACTCGTCCTGACACCAATAGTCAAATGGGTCGATTTCTTGGCATCATCACCGTAGATGCTGCCACATTCGTACCATCCGTAAGAAATTTACCAAAAAGTAGACGCAACTCGTAACCGCGTCTGATGGCTGTAAGGGCGGTATGGCTTACGCAGAGATCTATCTCCAAATGCAAAAATTTTTCTCTGAAATGTATTGAACACAGAGCAACAAGAGTTAAAGATCTACTGCAATCAAGCTGCAGTTTCTGTGAATCAAACCTGAGTTTATTGCCACTGAGGATATCCAAGAGGTCTCGCAACGCAACGTAACATGATCTTACTTAGTCACTAGAGTGGGAATACTGAAACTTTGGCTAGTTGACCAATGAAGTTTTAGTTTATTCATGAAACTATTATAATTGTGAAGCTAGGCTTATACCTGTGACGCACTAGAGTTACCTGTGGCAACTGTTGTGCTAGCCCCCCGAATGGCAGGTTAGAGGCAGGCCCGATATATAGTGATCGATAGATCATAGCTAGATCTGTTACATAGCGACCATGTAACACACCATCTATTGTAAACCTATAGTTAATATATATGTTAATTGAGCAAAACTGATAGAACAGCAATGTGTCTGCAGCAGTGGTCGCAAATAACAGTCGATGCGGTCGGCACTAAAAAAACCGAAAAAAAACGAAGCAGATTCGGTTTCACTCCCCATCGAATACTTTATTTCGTTGGGCTTGTGTACTCTGTTCGCCAAGCACTGCCACTGACAAAAGTGTCCTTTCTTGTTGTTGTCGTGTAACTATATCAATGTAAGCTAGAGCGAAAGAGAGAATAAGAGGGCACGACATAATACAGCTATGCATGTAGGCAAGCTACTTTATATATGTGTACATGCATATATTCAAAGCTAAAAGTGCATACATGCATATCCACAAAAGACACTTTGATAGTTATTTTTTCTGTTAAGTGTTCGTGGCAAAAGATGTGCAAAAAAAAAGCGACGGAAAGTGTCTTTGCTCGCGCCTAGGGTCTGCTGCGCAGAAACAGAACTTTGTGTGATTTCTTTCTCCCATATTCATTCTGTCCGACAAAATCTGGTTTTTTGCAGACAACCCGAAAGTGAGAACCGAAATTTGCGATCTCAGCTCTGCAACGCATTGCGCGATTCTTCCAGGTCGCTAAGGAACCTGAGTCGACTGTTGTTCGCTGTCGATGTTCGCCCTGCATGTCACCAAGACATTTCACGAGTGCATCCTGAAGACCGGCCTTCGATAAGTTGGGTCTGCATTCGCCCATCGGCAGGGACACCCTTTTACTCCAGAGCAGTCGCACCGCTTTGACTGCCTGGAAGCCTCCAGGTATGCGCCACTCGCGCACCCGTTCCTTTATGCGATCCAAGGAACGCAAGTTCGAGCGTACTCTTGGTCACCGATCTAGCTATGGATTCAAGAAGTAACCAATAAATAACTTTGTTCCAAAAAGCTTATAAACAAATTTGGAGTAACAGATACCTTTATAGTTATACATGTGGAAAAAGATCTTCATTTCATTGATCGATATTTGATTAAGTAGAAGCAGTATCTAACTGCTTTCCGTTATCTTTACTAGTATTCCTTGTCCGTTCATACCCTGAACCTATTAAAATAGGGTAAAACTGCTATAATCGTTTTGTGGGAAAATATGTAACAGTCAGAAGGAAGCATCCCCGACCCCATTAAGTATAAATATTATTTATCAGCATCAAAAGCCAGACGAGTCTGTTCGTCTGTCTATATGTATAAACGTGTCGATCTCAAAACCTTACTACTTTGCTTCAAGTAATCGATAGCTTAACGTTTCCAACTAATCGATCAAAACCGATATCGAAATCCTGTTTTTTTAGCAAATCCCTTTGCTTTTAAGAACAAGAATCTCCAAGAATCTCTCAACAGGTCTAGTACAGTCGAATCCCGATAATTTAAACAGGAATTCGATTTATCAAGATTTCAATTTAACGAGGCTCATAAAAGAAAAATTCGAAAAAACACGTCTTTTATATTTCACATCATGTTAACATATTTCACTTTTTTTGAATTTACAAATAATATAAATACATTCATTTGTACGTTTTACAAATTAAAGAAAAATTAAGCAGAAACATAAAATTATAATAATTAAAAATAAAAAGTCTGTAAGTCGATTACTTTGTGTTTTTTCTCTTCGTTTTTCTGTTTCGTTCTATAAACTTATAAGGTTGTCAAAGACACTATCATGAACATCATGTGTTGAAAAAAAATTTTCGTAATCTTTTATCAGATCACTCAACTTCTCCTTCCATTCAGAACATACGCCTTCATTAACAGACGAACTTTCGCCGCACATATTTTAAAATGCGATATTGTGTCGGTGTTTAAAACGATCTAGCTAACCACTGCTTGCCTTAAAATCTGTTATGTTCATAACTTTGGCAAAAAACAAAGCTTTTTCTTTTAATAACTCTCCCCCAATGGGAATATTACTTTGACGGCGTTGTGTAAGCCACAAGAGTAGATACTTTTCTACATTCGGGTATTCAGCATGTTTCTGACGTTTAAGTTACTACAAGAGGATGTTTGCAGAATAATCTCTTTTTTGAGTGAAATTGATGTTATTGTTGATGGAACTCAAAATTCAAAATTGAGGTTTGATAATACCTTTGTCCTTAATTTAATGTTTTGTACCATGCTTATGTCTTCTACGGGTAACATGCAACGTGCACTGGTTAAAGTGTGCTACAAATGTTTCTGTTGAGCAGACGGTGATCGGAGGACATACTTGTATCTCTGTCTCGTCGGAGAGTGGAGTGGGTTGGGTCCCGCATACGCTAAGGCTCACACAATAATAAATACATACTTTGATATAGAGAAATCATGTTATATTTTGAGCGTGCATACCGAACGGTCTGGTTCGGTTTCTTAGGAGGGGAAAGGACAGATATTGGAAAAGGACTTTTTTCACATCCTTACCTCTATCTGATTTGCTGTTACGGTTCTAGCAACTTTTGTTAGAGTAAGGAAGGCAGAGGAGGCTACATTGAATCATATATAATCAAGAATTTCACTTGTTTTAAAACTATTCCTATATTCCTTCGCAGCAGCAAACCTATATATATATCGTTTCCTTGTGCGCAGACATGATTTCCGGATTAATAGATTCAAATTAGGATTTCCTTAGAATTTTATTAAAAAGATAAACGTAATTTATAAAGATCATTTTTATTAATTAGAAAACTAATAAGGGAAATAATAAGCTTAAAATGTAAACAGATTTTCTCAGAATTTGTTTTAGAATTCGAAATGAGATCATAAAAGAATATAAAGATTATAATTGGGATGCCCCGATTCCAAGCAGTCAATGAAAATCAATATTAAAATCATGTTTTTTGAGCAAATCTCTTTGTTGATTTAGGAGCAAAAGGCACCAAATTTGACATGTACCTTCTAAAACAGTATATACATATCAAGTATCTATAATTTTTGCTTATCGCATAGAAAGAGACATATCCGAGCTTAAAAAGTATATAGAATATTGTACAACTTTATTAGGCGTCATTGTTTTTCAACTACATCATATGAACTGAACTTAACATAATTTAACCCTATCCCACGAAATCCATGGTGTGAGGCAGCGGTGCCGGTCACTCAGCGCGCGCATGCAAGTGTCAGGTTACGCCGTTCGGTACATTGCACCGATCAACTACTTTGCAATGAATGCATCCGGTCTTGAGACACTTTGTGGGTTGTTTGTGATAACTCCCCCCTCACGCAAATGAAGGCCGACCTCAATTTTTTGGAATAATAGTTTCAATAGTTTGGTCTGCACGGTGTGGCGTCTGATCTTGAGACGGCGCTGAGCAAGGAAACTGATGATGTTGAGTAATGCTGCTCAGGATTGGACTAGTTAGTAACTTACCTTGCAATACATAGCATGCGCAGTTCGAAGATGAAAGATAGACTGAGTCGTTCTATAACATATGATTATAACATTAACTTCAGTCATAGCGGATACCGCAGGTTTTTTCCTCAGTGCCCCGTAATTGTTAACGTACATCGTGTTCTTCAGGGAGACCTTGTCGTCGAAAGTTGGCAAATAGGTTCCGAAGATTTTCTATCCGATCCCGTTACTCTCGATGAAGTTCATGGTTGCGTCATTAATAATAATCATTCCGTCTTCGACCACAATAACCGTGTCCAAATGACCAGGTTGAGTGTTACATTGCGCGACAGTTCCGGATATCAGTTGTTGAGCGCAGAGTTGGTGTCTGTGATTTCTTGATCTCTCTATCTAAAATCCTCCTAATATGCTCATTGAGTAATAAAGAGACAGCGCTGAAGACTCACTCCGAGATTTTTTTACCGTTTTAAAGTTCATGAGTGGTGGAACGAGATGGTCCGTCTTGATCATCAAGAGTTTAAGAGCGATGATGAGGACATAGGAAACTCAATGCAAAGAAAAGAGACAAACAATCCCACTGTGCTTTTTGCGGGTTTCTCTGTCGTTCCTACAAGGCAGCGCGTAGAAGCAATAAAACATGATTTGGGTTCTAATGTTGTTGCTGTAGAGCCGAGTCTCGGCGCAAGTAGGTAGAAAATTTGAATGCCAACAGGCCATGGCATTCAAATCAAAGGGTTACGCATGCGGCGCGATAAAATAAAAAATTAAGACGTCACATTTCATTGAATTTTATTCTTTGTGATGTGTAGGATATACTTCTATCTTAATTACGTTCATTTAAGTAATATATTAATAGGGTCTTTTATAATAATGCATGTATTTAATAATGTATTACTTTATTGTACGCAACGGTCGCACACAAAAACCCTTAAGCTGTGACGTCATGTGCGAAACAAAATATTGCAATCTTCTCAAATTCATATACTTTCCTTGGCTTGGCAGGCACATACATGCATTTTTTTTTACCAATATGTGTGAGATGAGACACACATGCCAACAACTATTTGGCGCGTCGAGGCATTGATACCCTTATTTATAGAAATGGTATAGAATGTTTTAAGAAAACAATTATTATTGATTGCACTAATAGTTGCACACTAAATACGATATTATATTTTACTCAGACATTAGATAAAAATGTGTATATAAGAAGGTTAGTGGTATTTGGTTACAGTACTTATTAATAGTTAAAATACCCTATTTTGAGAAAGGACGCCTTGCTGATCGAAAAATGAAATATTATAAAAATCTGTCCAGCTGCTTGCAAGTTGAAAGCGAGTGGAGAAGAAGAGGACATGACTTTGTGACTTTGCGAATTAAAGGCATAGCAGTGCTTAGAAACCACAACAATGAGTTAGAAGAGTGAAGAAGCTTAGATCATAGGCTGTAGCCTCAAACCAAAAAGGGATAGCAGGGACAGAATTTGTGTGGTGTTCTTTTTTTATTGCCGAATCGTTTGTTTTGATTATGGTTGTTGTTGGTTCATATAGGAAATGTTCTAAAGTTGTCTTTGATTGTTAGACAACGGCAGAAGAAGCTGTAGACAACCGGGTGTTGTGTTTGCATTTTTCGTTTGCAACCTCGCTATCGCTCATGAAGTGTTTTGAAAAAGAGCTTTTGATCCAAAAGCCTCCTCTGTCTCTTTATTACTCATTGTCATATGCTGAACTGGCTAAACTTAAACTGTTTTACAAACCAATTTGGGTTTGGGAAATTTAATGAAAAAGTAAAATAAATTTTCATTTTGAAATGTCTGATATGCTAACATTGGTGAGATGTTCATTTTTTATTTCCTCAACATCAATGTTCTCCAAAATGGTAGGGCTTATCAGGTTTATGTATTGCAATTACATTTTCTAATTTTGTTATTACTATCCTGATTTTCCTGCTATTATTTTTAATGCAGTAGTCAGTATATTTATATTACGGGCATGCCGGTGATTAACTCCTAAAGTGGCCAGCAATGTTTCAATATATACTTATCTGATGTCCGTGGTAAGGATGGATCTCATGTGTTCCTTGGCAAAGAAGTCCAAGATATTTCTGGTCTCGTCAGTGTAAGTTTTGTATGATGTCACGTTATTCGTGTGTCCTAAGCACCCATATTCCTCTCAGATTGCAACGTCTCTGACTATTATGGATATGTGGTCTGAGTGTGTGTAGTCATTAAGTTGCAAAGTATCAGTGACATATATAGCTGTCGCTATGGACCCTAATAAGAACTGTCTTGCCCAGATCAGCCTCTATAACTTCTTGCGAACATATCGATGTCAAAGCTAATATTTGGAATTCGCAGAAAATGGCGTTCAGACTGTCTGCTTTTATATATCCAATAGTGTGTGGAATTGAGACTCGTGGTCTGCTAATCGGACAATCTGCTTTATCACATCCTTGAAAAGTATAAGAGTTTTTATTTAAGGGGAGTCTCTATGCTATAATAAAGGGATTCTTCACTATGAATAGTGGCAACATCTGAATCTGGAGAATTTTCTAGGCATTTACGTGTTGTCGCGATAGACCGTTGTGTTCGTCTACCATGAAACCAGAGCTCCGATTGAGCTAGGACTTTGAGAACTGTGCCTCTAGACATTTCGTCAGCTGCATTTCTGTCCGTCAGAACAAATCCACTCCATACTGGCAATAAGTTCTTGTATGGCAGCCACACGATGTGCTACGAAAACATTGAATTTGAAGGACTCATCTCTTATCCAGGATATAACCAATTCCAACTTTGGGACAGTCAATGTTTTTAACGGCGCAACTCGACACTTGGAGACAAGGATGCGACTTGTGGCTATGGGATTTCTGGCGACCACGTAGATGCAGGCTCCATAGGCCTCCACACTAGCATCGCAAAATCCATGGATTTAATCTTCAGCTTCTTCCAAGAGCACCACTCTGGGAATCGAGACGTGCCGAAAGTTTCAAAAGCTGCTGCGTAGCTCCCTCCAGGCAGTATCACGTGCAATCCGCAAGTTTTCATCCCAAGTCAATTGGTCCTTACCTAGTGGTTGAAGAAATATCTTTGCTTAAGTTATGACCGGTCCCGATTGTCCAAGCGAATCATAACACCGGCCAACAATAGACAGAACTCCGCGCCTGCAGGGCTTAACAGTGGAATCTATGACAGAAATGGAAAATAGCAACTGGTCAATCGCTGGATTCCATCCTTGGCCAAGGGCCTTTGTGACATCGCTTCCATCATTGAACTTCCAGTATTGTTCCCCATCTTCATCAGTTACTCCATCGAGAACTTCTTGCTGACTGGAGCACCACTTTCGAAGCCTAAAATTGCCACTAGACAATATATCGGTTGTTTGACGATTTTTCTCTCTGGCTTCAACAACAGTCTGCTCTTCAGTTGTGTGCTATATTCTTTGTCGGCTCCGCGTAGACTGCTCCCCTGAACCTTGGTTTCCTCTCTAGTTTGGCCGTTGTCTGTAGCGTGACAAAGAGTCTAATTCCATTGGCTTTGAACCCTGATTCAGTTGTCTTTGGACATTGACTTCCTTCGAACTATTCTGATCTTTAGTATGATGAGGGTTTCTACCTTGATAACCTTCATTGTTTTCTTTTGATATTCTGTGTTCTGTGGATTTCGCTAAGCGGTTCCTGATGAACCATATTGAGAGTTATTTTGTTGCCATCCTTGGAGCGCTGGCCCTCAGCCTTTTGTGATTTGTCTTCCATATGTCTAGCATAATTTGCCGCAAACTTATAGTGGTAATTGCTTGCTTCTGCCTCTTGGGTCAAAGACAAGCCAGTCAGCAGATCCCGCGGTTGTGTGGGAAACACTGCTTGCTTATGACACCTTTTAAGGCCAGATACAAAAGTATGTTATGCGTCGTCTCTAAACCTTGCATTGAAAATCGCCGCGGCGGCTATATCATAGATTAATATTTTTTAAGAACGTGAGCTTTTCTCTATTTAGTCGTAATATTTTAACAAAGGTAATTCGCCTTGTCTCATTGTACCACGTTATTAAATTCTAAGCCGGCAGTAAATGGATTGAAATTTAACCCTATGTCGGAAGATGCTAGTGTTGCGTCTTGCGGTCCACTAATCTTGGTGCGAATGATTGCAGCTGCTTGGTGGAGAGCTTCCGCCAAGTAATATAATTTTCTCATTTGCCGTCAAATTGCGATATTGACTTCACTATGTCTTGAAGTTCATTAAAAATGACCTCACCTAAGATTTTGACTGGTTCATGCACACTACTCCTGGTGTATTCTGTATTGTCACACTAACATCCAGAGATAAAGTGGATCAGTTTCCGATGTGTTCCTTAACCTATTTCAAGGAATAGAGGTCAGTTGTCAAAGGCAAAATATGCTCCCCGACACTTGAAGCTTTTATCATTATGAGTAGGGCTATACTTACCTCTGAGCATGACAAATCATTTATTAGGAATGGTAATACCAATAATTCTTATATGCAAAAATGTTGATTGATTTACGAGAGAACAAAATATGAAAAATCATATAACAAAATGTTACCCATGCTAGAATAGCCTAGTAGTTCTACTTGAGTTCTACTACCAAAATAAAGTCATTCTTATGTAGATATTTGTTCATAATTTTAGGTACTTTATTTAAATCTATTTTTTATCGACATGGCAAGTCCCAGGGGGCATTGATTCCCTCCGTCAAAATAGAGCAAGGCTAATTTTTTTTAACAACAAAGAGCGATATGAGCTTTTAGCAAAATTTTATTACAATACGCTTTTGATTTCCAACGAATTGTCTCCAAATCATTATAGCTATTACCAAATTCTAGTGAGTTTATTACTAAAGCCCTGTCAGAAGTTATTTTGTTAAAACTTTTTACCATACGGTGAACAACCCTTGTCGGGACCTTATATGATATAAATTTTCACTTCGTTCATGCGCTTTTTTATATTTTTGAAAGTCTGGTTTTTCACCAAATCTACGGAATCATCTAAAGCTTTTATTATACTAAAAAATGCTCTAATAAATTCAAGTCTTCAAAGATTTTATACCTTGAGGCATTGGTAATATTCCAAACTAAAACGCATTGGAAGACAAATACTGCTTAGTTTTTCATTCCCTTTGGATTGATAATATTTAATATAAGCTGTCATATCAGCTATAACTGATTGACACACTCGGATGCGTTAGCTTGGGATGCGTGAGCATCAAACTGCGAATGAAGTGTCGAATATTTTCGAAGCAGGCCATTAGTTACCTGCGATATAAACTGAACTCCATTGTCCGATACTATAACTTCTGGAACCGTGAAACAGTGAAACAACTCCTGTTCTAAAACGGCTTAGCTTATAAACCGATTTAAAAATGAATATGACCAACTTTGAAATGGAGATAATGTTAAAGAAATTCTGTAGGAATATTATTCACATGGTCTGGATGTTAGGCTAAGCGTCATTTTTATACCCTCAAACTGCATTGCAATTGCGATTTTATTGTATTTTCTGCCGTGTGCATGTGCTGCTATTTTAATTCGTTTTTTTTTTTTTAATTATATTAAATTGTTGGTGTGGCTCTCGAGTAAAGGCGGTAAAGGCAAGTGGTGCGGTCTTTTACAAGTTTGAGTTCTATTGGAAAAAATTCTTTTTAAAACTCACTTTTATTGCTGCTCATGGCGTGTGTGCTTTTGGTGTTAATAGACGAGGGTTCAGGGTATTCCCTAGCCGGGAACTCCCCTCTATAGCCTATTGCTCTTCCATGAGGAACTAATTTTGGCAAATAATATTATTATATTAATCTTTCTCGTGACACAATTATCCTCAAAATGTGATGATTGGGTGTCTATAATTTCCAATCCATCTCTCTGGCCAGTTTGGCTCTACAGTTTGACATCGTGAATTTACTATTGTCTTAAAAACGTAATGTTCCTGGAATCTTAAATATGGAGACTGTACATCAATAAATTTATCTACATTTGAAGCCGATAAATTCTCCGGGGGAGTACGCTAGGGGGCCCCATAATCGATTTCATTCAATCGGATGAAAACACCACCGACTCCAGTGAGACTTGCATCATAATATTTGAAAATGGAGCATCAGAGTTCGGTGTGTGCAACACAGGAGTCTAACACATTTCAAATTTAGCAGTAGGCGTCTGTTATATATTCCGCTTTACTAGGACGTTTAAAAACGCCGCCTAATAAAAGCATTGGGTATACTACAATTCCTCTTTAACTTTCATGCAATAAATACAGTGCTGACGGCTTACAAACAAGCACCACTAGAGAAGACCAAGATCTTTTAGATTGCTCAATCACGCTATGAAAAATCATATGATAAAGGTCTCTCTTCTGCTTAAGATGTTTTTTTTCGAGCGAAACCCGATGCAAGGAACTGCACCTCACCTCCCGGCCAAGCGACGAGGGGCACCTGGAACGTACGACACGACTCGCGAAGTACAAAACGAATAGAAACTACGACTATATGCTAAGACTATCTACTTGCTTAATAGTTTAGAATAGAAGACTTTACACGAGGAAGAGAAGACTCCGAGCAGAATACTCTGTAATGCTTGTTTTGATTACGGTTATAATCATGAACGGTTCATGCAAGGCATAGTAAGTTGAACCAAATTGAAGCTTTAAAGGTGTAAAATTACGTGTTAGTCGAGTAGGGTTAGAGAAATGTAATTGGCTAGTCAACACAGCAATGTCGATTTCAGCAGTAATTAGTTAATAATAATAAATATTGCACCAAGCATAGTTCTACGATTAATTTGGGAAGTAAGAGTAATCATCAGAAATCGGCTGCAGTATAACGGTAACCGCACATGAGGATCCCAACAAGAATTGTTTCTGTACGGATTCAATTCTGTCTTGATGGATAGAATATTGTAGTGCATGAGGCGTACTCAAGTATAGGTCGTACCAAAGATATAGAAAGAGTCTTTGTCGTGCGAAAATCAAGAACTAATTTTGTATATATTTTAAAAAAATTAAGCCATGTCTGTCTGTCTTTTCGTCTGTCCGTATTTTTAACTTTCAACGTATATTTTTACTTTGGTCCTCCAAGTGCCCTCGCAGTATGAGTTTGGTTTTCCAATAATCGATAATTTGCCCCTTTCCTTTTTAATTCTATCACTAACCAAATAACATATAGACCGGACAAACCGTACTTTTGATGGTGACATTCGTTATTTTTGCGGCTGGTCCAAACTCGCCTTCGTTTTTGTTCGGGTTCGAGACATGCCCACATGCTCTCAGAGCAAGAGAGTAAGAATACATATGGCGTGTGTCGTGGAACGGCAACGCTGTCTTTTTACTCGTTCACTCTACAAGAAACTGCTTTGGCTTACTCTCATCCATATGATTTGTGCGATAGAACGGCATCGCTGTTTTTTATCTCGCTCCCACTACAGGAAACTGCTTTGGCTTACTCTCAGTGCTCTTTCAATTTGTCTACGTACCGTTTAAATATTTGTGTGTGTATTCAAATTCAATTTTTCTCAAAAGTCGGTGGCATTTCTTCCCTTTTGAGGGGACGAGTAATATGAAATAATGAAAGGGTTTGCCCCGTCGATGCGAAATTCTTTCATTTTATCTCGTTCTTCTTCGAAAGGGTACCTAAGCGTTGGCATGTGTGCATTTAAAAGTTTTTGGACTTGCTATTCACGCATACTTGCGTAATTTGTATATGAATAGAAGCATTTATGCGCATGTGTGCCTGTTGGTCCCTGCCTGCCTGTCCGATGCAAATTTGGCAATATTTTTGGATTTCTGAATTTCGAGCTCTACACACACACACAGAGACACAAATGTGTGTGAATGGGCTGATCATGGGCGCAAAATTTAAAAATATCATTATTGGCACTCGTCTGACGCGTGCTCTTCTTTTTATGAATGTGGTCATATGTGGCTAGGCTATCTTTTCTATCGCTCTAGTTACTCTAGGAAAAGAGAGAAAAAAGATAACATGAGAAGGAAAATTTTTTTAAAAAGAATTGACCGCTTGACAAATTGTATGTGGTTTTCATGAGACAATAAAAATGTAGAATTTAAGGCAATTTTAAAAGTTTGTAGCGTGATGCGCTTAAGCGACATCAATTACGCCCATGGCAATCATGATATAACAAACACGGTTATACACTAATATTTTTGGGACCATATTAATAAAAATGTATTTGAATAAAATTATAAATTTGTAAAACTCCGTTCTTTTAGATTTGATTTCACAATTCATAATTTTTATAGTTAATCTTTATTTTCCGATGTCGGAACTTAGGTCTCGACCGCACCAATTCAATTCAAAAAGTGCCCTCTCTTGATGTCATGGGCATCGATATGTATTCAGTACATATCGATAGACTTATTGTATTTTATAACATTGGTTTATTTCTAGTATTTTATAACATTGGCTTATATCTTGTACTTTATAACATTGGCCTTTTTCTATTATTTATTTACATTATTTACATTCGGCCGACCTGACATACCGATCGACCACGATCTATGAACTAGCCGTTACAATATCGTTTACTCAATTTATCCAAGGTTTGAGTCGTGCTGGTTCCAACACACTGTGAAATTGAAGTTGCGTCATCTGACAGTTATCTACATCAACTATTTCATAGCGATCATTTTCAAATACCCGATTGATCTTATACTGTCCCCGACATTTGGGCGCAAACTTTTTATTATTCCAGCTATCCACATTACGGATTGCAACGAAATCTCCTAATTTGTACTTTTTTTTTCAATTTCTTTTTATTTTATTTTATTTATTAATGGTCGACAACAGGAGTGTCTTCCTAATTATTTAAAACATTATACATGCATTATATGAAGTAAATGCTGAAAGCCTAGTTAGAATACACAATTTTCTAATAAGTTGCATCACCGACCGATGGAGGTGTTTTATTTGCCAGTCCGGACAGCTGTACCCCTTTTCACAGCCAATTTTGTCAGCAACGCTATTAAAGCCTACAGCTAAAAAGAATAATCTTAAATTACTATATTATTTAAGAAAATACAAAAAATAGGAAAACAGAAAGAAAGAAGTTATTAATAAAGTAAAGAAATTTATAGTATACACTCTATATGTAGATAGGAAATAGAGATAGTAATGCGAAATCACCGATAGCAATGGGAAAATTTATAGCCTGCAAGCTATGCCCCTGCTCATAGCTGGGAATGGTCAGTGAGTTCCTAAAGGTATCCTGAAAGCAAAGAGAAAGTTCGGTAGAGAAAATGTGATGCAAATTATTGTAATTTTTACATAGCACACGAAAAGCACGCATAGCGTAGTCTGTTGTGCACGTTGGTAAGAACAAGGGGCGATAATTCCTGGTAGGTCTAGACAGAACAGAGAATTGAAGATGCCCTAACAGAAAAGAAGAACCTATATCGCCAACAATCAACTTATGTAGGAAAACTTCAAAATCCGATATAGTTGAATTTAACTATGTTTCAGAAAATGCGATTGTATCTGAACCGAAGGAAGTGCTAGCCATAAAAAGATTTTTAAGTTTGGAAATGAGACTTCTGACATTCTGATAATGAATGGAAACTAGGTCGGAAGACGAATTCCGTTTTTTGCGGCAGTAACGGTACCTTTTATCGAGGGGACTAATCCTATTGTCTAAGTACTCAGTCAGTTCGTTTACCATGGGTCCTCTTTGATCAACTTGTAACGATCACAAGGAAGTCGTACGGAGCACAGTCTGTCTACAAAGGGGTCCGGCCTTGCTCAGAGCAAGTGGGGTGGGTCTTTGGGCTCTTTCGGACTAAGTCGTCACTTAATAAAGTGTAGACAGAGAAAGGGACAGGAAGATACAAACCATAGTATTAAATAAATGTGATGCAGTAATTGAAGAAGAACTTAGGTGTTAAAGTCCTTATTTCTGTACCCGCCCTGCCATGTAGAATTCTAATTCTACCCTATATATGCATGTGGTGCTGGCTGCTAAAAGGAGCCCCAAAATAACTCTAGCACTGATTCATTTTAGATATCTATAATATAATTCAAAAAGGTATCGCGTTTGTACAACATTTGCTTAGATTAATATGCTCAATAAAAGAATATCATATAAAAGGAGAATCCACGTTAGACTTCAGGCGATTACAAAGTTTACTTAAGTCTAGCAACTGTTTACAAACAGGATGAGCAAAACAAGGCAAAAGAAAAAAATATGTTGAACTGATAAATTCTTTGTGTTCGCTAATGATCATTATAAAGCAAAAGGCTCTCATGTCATAAAGAAAATAAAAACAAATAATCTGTATGTTGGATGATCGTAAGGCTTATTATCTATGTAGATTATATTTAAAGCTCAACGCAACATAATAGCTAAGTAAAAGCTGGGCAAAAGGGTTGTATGTATGCTTATCAGCTGAGCTTACGATGTGGGTACGCTTACACATTTAACCTAACATATGCATTTATACGTGCATGCATACGCCGGCTGTGCCGTACTTACAAGTCGTCGAGTCCATCGATGTCAGCAGGCCTGTTGACGTTGATGATGATTTGCTAAATGTGCATTTAGTTATGAATGTACAGAGTGTTTTCCGGTTAAATGTTGTTAGCGGCG